>NC_063336.1:51769265-51816681 GCF_021869965.1 Rhincodon typus
TTCAAAACCCCCTTCCCCTCCCCCTTTTCTGATGAAGGGTCTAGGCCTGAAATGTCAGCCTCTCTGCTCCTATGATGCTGCTTGGCCTGCTGTGTTCATCCAGCCCTGCACCTTGTTGTCTCGGATTCTCCAGCATCTGCAGTTCCTACTATCTCTGACCTGATAATGGAGACCAGTTTTGAATTCAACAAAGGGGGACCAAAAGATTGAAGAAGAAAAATAGAGAATAAACTCATACTCATAGGGACATAAAAGTGGGGTGTGCGTATGTAAAAAGAATAATATTAGTGAAGACAAATTAAGGCTATTTCAATCTGAAATGGGAAAATTGATAATGGAGAGCAAGAGACTGGAACAGAAATTAAACAATTTCTTTGGTTCTGTCTTTACAGAAGAAGACACAAATTAATTCCCATAAATGCGAGGGACACAAGGGTCTGTTGGAAAAGAGGAATTGAAGGATTAATATGATTAAAACAAAGTGCTGGAGAATTTAATGTGACTGAAAGCTGATAAATCCCTAGGTCCTGATAATCTACATCCCAGGATACTAAAGGCGGTGGTCGTGGAAATATTGAATGCATTGGTTGTTATCTTCCAAAATTATGGAGATTCTGGGACAGTTCCAGCACATTCGATGCTTTGGACAGAGTGCAGAGAAAGTTTACCAGAATGTTGCCTAGTCTGAAGGGTTTTAGTTATAAGCAGAGGTTGGACAAACTTGGATTGTTTTCACTTGGAAAGAAAGAGGCTGAGGGGTGACCTGATAGAGGTCTATAAAATTACGACAGCATAGATAGGGTGGAGGGTCAAGAGGTTTTTTTCCCAGGGTGGAAAAGTCGACCACAAGAAGGCACAGGTTCAAGGTGAGAGGGGGAAAGTTTAGGGGAGAAGTGTGGGGAAAATTTTTCACACCAAAGCTGGTGGGTGCCTGGAATGCACTGCCAGCGGAGCTCGTGGAAGCAGGCACATTAGCAACATTTAAGGTGCATCTTGATAGACACATGAATGGGAGGCAAACAGAGGGATAGAAACTGCGTACGGGCAATATGGGGCTAAATAAGGATTAGGAATCGGCACAGGCTTAGTGGGCCGAAGGGCCTGTTCCTGTGTTGTATTTATTATATTGTATTGGAGGGTGGCAAATGTAGACCCACTGTTTAAAAAAGGAGTGAGTGAGAAAACCAGGAATTACAATATCAGTAGTAGAAAATGTTGGAGTCTAATATAAAGGACATGATATCAGGATACCCAGAAAATACCAACAGGATTATACAAAACCAACATGGATTTATAGAAGGGAAATCATGTTTGTCACATCTACTAGAGATTTTTGAGGGCATCGCTAGCAGGGTAGATGAGGGGAAAGCCTTGTCTATGGATATTTGGATTTGGATTTTCAGAAAGCTTTTGATAAGAGTTTAACGTGCAAAATCAAAGAATATGGGTTTGGTGGTGACAACTGGCATGGATTGTGCATTAGTTAGCAGACAGGAAACAGAGTAGAAATAAGTTGGTTCGTTTTCAAAATAGAAGATTGTGACAAGTTGGGTACTGCAGGATCAATGCTTGGGCCTAATTATTCACAATATATATCTATGATTTAGTTGAAGCAATCAAATGTAATATTGTCAAATTTGCTGTTGATGCAAAACAAGGTGTGAATGTGAGTGTGGGTGGTGAAAGGAGAGTGTAAAAAGACTTCAGGGCAATTTAGCTAATTTGAATGAGTGAATGCAGATGCAGTGTAGCAGGTGTGAAATTGTTCACTTTGGTAAGAAAAGAAGAATGGCAGAATATTATTTAAGTTGTGATAGATCGGTAAATGATGATAGAAGCAAGCAGGCAGGTAGAGGAAGCAGTCGGGAAGGCAAATGGTACATTGGCTTTCACGACAAGAGGATTCAACTGAAAAAGTAAGGAACTCTTACTGTACCTGTATGGAGTCATGTGCAATTCTGGCAAGTTTGTCATATAGTAGAGATTGTGTTGATTGGTCCTGTACTCAATGGAGTTTAGAAGGAGAGTGGATCTTACAAAAACAAATAAAATTCTGGCAGGCTAAGACAAGCTGGATGCAAAGATGATGCTGCCCTTCGTTTGGGGGAAGTCCAGAACAAAGGATCACGTCTCTTAGTTTCATTTTCGATATGTATGCTTATACAGTATTCAACAGTGTACTCTTCACTGGAGAAATACATATTTAAAACATTCAAAACATTTCATTGATTATAAAACCTGATAAATACTTCTCTAACTCGGCCATCTATGTTACTCCAGCTCCGATAATATGCATAGATCATAATTTCCAGTTTCCATGGTAAACATTTTTGATTAAAATGCATCTTTAGCTTAGTACTAGAAGCAAAATTACAATAATTTTGAAAAAAGAAGCATTCATTTACAGGAATACCCACTGAGCAAGGAGTCTACCTGAATCTAGTAAGGTCAAGTAAATTAACATCAAGGCAAAATCTCAAATTTGATAAACTACATATTTCTGAATTATAATAATCAATTTTTCAAATCTGAAATGTCTATTACAGAAGGCAGCTCAATATGATTTTCTTTGAAACCAGCCAGAATTATTTATCAAATTCACACTGATGGGAGAGAAAGGGTGAGTGACAGATAACGTCATAGAGGCATAGAGATGTACAGCATAGAAACAAAATCTATGATCCAACCTGTCCATACTAATCAGATTTTCTAAATTAACTTAGTCTCATTTGTCAGCATTTAACCCGTACTCTCTAAACCCTCCTTATTCAAATACCCATCCAGATACCTTTTAAATATAATAATATTATAAAGATAAAGAGCTGGAATTAATCACTACAATGCAGATCCTATAGGTGGATCCACAAATGCATGGCATTGTCATGCGGGGTGGTAATGGCTGGTCAATCACAATAATGTGACGGTAGGCCAATTAATGGACAGAAATCAATCCTATGCAACCATATCTTGGAGCCAGGTTGGAATTGCTGGTGGAATGTGCAGTCACTGGCATCATTTTCAAATGGCAGTCAGTTTCAGTGAAACTCCCTTTCAAAGCTTCTCTGACAGCAAGAAAGAAACATGTGACAGCAGCACATTTCAATTTTGGAAAAGGCATCTTCCAATGGGTTCTGAAAAATCCAGAGTCAAGATCAGTCACTGTCACCTCACCTGTGGAATTCAGTTCTTTTGTCCATGTTTGAACCAAGGCTCTGATGAGCTCAGGATTAGAATGGTCCTGGTGAAATCCAAACTGGGTATCAATGAGCAGGTTATTGCTGAGCAAGATTGGCTCGATAGCATTCTCTCACTTTACTGATGATTGAAAGTAGACTGATGAGGCAATGATTGACCTGGTTGGATTTCACCTGCGTTTTGTGCACAGACATACCGGAGCAATTTTCTATACGTAGTTGCTAATGTTTAAGCTGCTCTGGAAGAGCTTGTCAAGGGGAGTGTGGCAAGGTCCAGAAGAGGAGTCTTCTATACTATTGCTGAAAAGTTGTCGGTGCCTTTGCAGTATCCAAGCCTCCATCCATGATTTCATCTAGTCTTGATATCATGTGGAGTGAATCAAATTGGCTGAAGACAGGGATTTGTAACACTGGGGAATTTGAGAGGAGGCCTAGATGAATCTTTCACTTGGAAATTTTGGCTGAAGATTGTTTCAGCTTTATCTTTTGCACTGATGTGCTTGTTTGCCCTAACATTGAGGATGGAGATATTTGTGGAGCCTCCTCCTCCAGTGAGTTGTTTAATTGTTCACCATCATTCATAATTGGATCTAGCAGGACTGCAGAGCTTAGGTCTGATCCATTGGTTGTGGAATCACATAACCCTGTCCATCACTTGCTGCTTTTGCTGTTTGGCATAACCAGCCTTGTGTGGTAGCTTTACCAGGGTGGCACCTTATTGCCTGGTGCTGCTCCAGAAATGTTCTCCTGCATTTTTCATTAAACAGGGGCTTATCCCCTAGTTTGTTAGAAATGGAGGAGTGGGGCTATGCTGGGCCTTGTGATTGCTGATAGTGGTTGAATACATTGCTGATTCTGCTGATGGCCTGCAGTGCCCAGTTTTGAGTTTTAGACATGTTTGAAGTCTATCTTTTTTAGCATGGGGGAATTCGACATGAAATGCAGGAGAGTATCCTTATTGTGAAGACAGGACTTGAAGTTTGATTCATTGTTGTCATATGTACTGAGATACAGTGAAAAGTATTGTTTAACGTGCTATACAGGCAGTTCGTACCATACAAAGTGCATCAGGGAAGCAGAACAGAGCACAGAATACAATGTTACAGCAAGAGAAGGCGCAGAGAGGGAGAGATCAACATTAACATTTGAGAGGTCCATTCAAAAGTCTGATTACATCAGGGAAGAAGCTGTTCTTGAATCTGTTCATACATGTATTCAATATTTTATATCTTCTGCCTTATGGAAGAAGGTAAAAGAGAGTATAACTGGTTTGGGAGGGGTCTTGGATTATGTTGGTTGCTTTCTTGAGGCAACAGGAATATAGATGCAATCAATGGATCATTTGTGTGATGGGCTGATCTGTGTTCAAAACTTTATAGTTTCTTGTGGTCTTGGGAAGAGCTGTTATCATACCATGCTGTGATGCATCCAGATAGGATGCTTTCTATCATGCATCTATAAAAATTGTTAAGAGTCATAGAGTCATACAGTCATACACCATGGAAATAGACCTTCGGTCCAACCAGTCCATGCTGAACATAATCCCAGACTAAACTAGTCCTACTTTCCAGCTCCTGGTCCACATCCCTCCAAGCCTTTCCTACTCATGTACTTATCCAGATGACGTTTAAACATTGTAATTGTGCCCACATCCGCCACTTCCTCAGGAAGTTCATTTCAAGTGTGAACCATCCTCTGTGTAAAAAACGTGCCCCTCATGTCTTTTTTAAACCTTTCTCCTTTCACCTTAAAAATGTGGCACATAGTCTTAAAACGTCCCATCCTATGGAAAAGACAATGACCATTAACCCTATTTATACCCCTCATGATTTTATAAGCTTCTATAAGGTCACCTCTCAACGTCTTACGATCCAGTGAAAAAAGTCCCAGTCTATCTAGCCGTTTTATAAATGTTGAGCCTTCAATACCTGGCAACATCAGTCTTTGCAGACATGCGGAATTTCCTCAGCCTCCTGACAAAGTAGAGGTGTTGTTGCGCTTTCTTGACCATCACATCTGTGAAGTGGAATTGTTGACACAGGCAGTGCACTAGCAGCCACCTCAGGATCTGCTACAGAGTGCAGAAAGAGAACCTCAGAAGGTTCACCAAGGTTAGGCAGTACTCCCCATGCACTGTCTGTAACATTGCCACGATCTCTCACGTCCTCTCAGTGTCATTGACTAAATGAAAGGAAACTTGTACTATTTGAAGAGAACGCTAACATTAGTACTGCCTTTATAACCTTATATTTGCTTGAATTCACAATGGTTGTCTGCTGTAAAGAGTTAATATGAAGAAGAAGTGTTGAAAGACAGCCAGCTCTTGAGAACATGATTACCGCAAAGTGGATGCAGACATCTGGATACAAAGAAGCAAATTTGCCACACGATTTTTTCTTTGGGAAGTGAACAATAAATGGCAAAGAAAGACAACTGAGTTTTAAAACAGTTTAATGTAAAACGAAGGGGCGCACAGTATCCATCATATCTACAGTAAAATACTCAAGGTCAACTCAACAGGGGAGGGATGGATTAACATTACAGCATGTACCTAACTAGTATTTATACAAATCCTCTGCAGTAACTGATACTTAACTTTGACATATTTGAAAGAACAAAATTGACTCTCTATTGTTGTGTTTTTTAGTGAAATTCAGTCTCCCATGACTGCTTTGGTTCAGCTTGTTGCTTGTGGAATATATGACTCACATTTCAATGCCGTCCGAGTCTTGAGATGAAATAGATCAAGTACACGTCCATATTTTTACTCAGCATGTAGTGGAATTTTCATCACTCATTTGTTGTTTAACGTCAGCTTAAGGACCGGCTTGCCTCTGTTTTTATGAATGTCTTCCTGGGGCATTTTTCCACTTTAGAAGAAGTACAAGTAAAATGGCTAAACAAACACCGTCTCAAGATAACCAGGGATGAGCAATAAATTTGACCTTGCCAGTATCACTCACAGCCTGAGAATGAATAAGAACAGTGCCAGATTTACAACGGGTTTGTTTGTTGGGAAGTCAGAAGGATTCATTAGCCAGAGGCCAGATGCAGTCAACCTTATGTCAAGTTATAAACAATTTGGTTTTGCTGCTGCTGAAAAAATACTTCAAATTAGGAGATATTTATTATATTTACATAATGCACTTGACAGAGGAAATTGTCTCAATGTGTTCCACAGAAGAGTAATCAAAATGCAGATGCCAAATCATATAATCAGAAGGAGCGCCAAAAGATGGATTAGTCAAAACAAAAGTAGAAATTGCTAGAGGAACTCAGCAGCTCTGGCAGCATCTGTGGAGAGAAAGCAGAGTCAATTTTTCAAGTCCGGTGATCATTCTTCAGAACAGACAGCAGCTAGGAAAAGGAAGTATATATGCCGAAGACAGGGTTGCCCACCCCCATGGGGTTCCCACTAGCTTCCTCCTCTCAGTACTCCACTCCCTTATCTTTTACACTGATGTGTTGGGCTCTTCACTCATTGAGGATGGGTATATTTGTGCAGCTTCTTCCTCCAGTTAGTTGTTTCATTGCTCACCACAACGCATTCACAACTGGATGTGGCAGGACTGCAGGACTTAAGATCGTAGGATCAGTAAGCTCAGTCTATCATTTGCTGCTTATGCTGTTTGGCATGCATGTTGGCTTCACCAGATTGACACCTCAATTTTCAGATATGCCTGGTGTTGTTCCTGGCATGCCCTCCTGGGCTTTTCATTGAGCCAGGGTCGATCCCCTGGTTTGATAGTAATGGTTGAGGGATATGCCAGGCCACGAGGTTGCAGATTGTGCTGGAATACCATTCTACTGCTGTTGATGGCCCACAGTGTCTCGTGGATACCCAGTCTTGAGTTGCTTGATCTGTTTGAAGTCTGACCCATTTAACACCTCTTGTTGGCTCCCTTACCACCTGCTGCAGACCCAGTCTAGCAGCTGTGCCCTTTAGGACCCAACCAGCTCGATCAGTAGTACTGCTGCTGAGCAGCTCTTGGTCGTGGGCAATGGAAGCCCCCACTCAGACTACATTTTGTGCCTTTGCCACCGTCAGTGCTTCCTCCAAGTGTTGTTCAACACGGAGGAGTTTCATCAGCAGAAGGAGGGCAGTACATGGTAATCAGCAGGAGCTTTCCTTGCCCATGTCTAATTTGAAGCCATGAAACTTCATGGAATCCGGAGTCAATGTTGAGGACTCCCAGGGCAAGATCCTCCTGACTGTATATCACTGTGCTGCCACCTCTGCTGGATATGTCCTGTTGGTGGAACAGGACATATCCAAAGATGGTGATGGTGGTGTCTGGGACTTTGTAAAGTATGATTCCATGAGTTGGTCTATGTCAGGTCTTTTCTTGACTAGTCTGTCAGAAATCTCTCCAGATTTTGGCATGAGCGGGATCAACAGGGCTGCTTAATTACTTAGTATGAGAGCAAACTGACCATCCTGCTGAGAGATGAAGGCTTGGATAAATTAAACACCTCTGCTGATGAGGAAGGTAACAAGGTGTAGAGCTGGATGAACACAGCAGGCCAAGCAGCATCAGAGGAGCAGGAAAGCTGATGTTTTGGGTCTGGACCCTTCTTCATCTCAATTTTGGAAAAGGCATCTTCCAATGGGTTCTGAAAAATCCAGAGTCAAGATCATTCACTATCACCTCACCTCGAAACGTCAGCTTTCCTGCTCCTCTGATACTGCTTGGCCTGCTGTGTTCATCCAGCTCTACACCTTGTTATCTCAGATTCTCCAGCATCGGCAGTTCTTACTATCTCTGCTGATAAGGAGATGTTTAGGACCAAGAAATAGACATTGCTGTATTGACAGAGGGTTGGAAGAAATCATGGTTGCACACGGAAATAGATTAGACTAAAAGAGAATAAATTGATTAGAAATAGGAAGAAATCAGTTTAAATGGGCAGGAGCATGGAATGGATCTTTAAGGTTGTTCATCATGAAAATGGATAGAAATGGGCTGTGTGGTGTTAGGGGACTATGAGGTTTGAGGACATGGGGAGAAGATCTCCAGATGAGCAACAATCTTAGTAATGATGGCTTGGAGTTGGGTGGCGGGTCATACTATGAGTTAGGTGAGTTGCTGTATGCTATCTGTAAACAGTTCCTCTCCTTTGAAAGAAATTCTTATCTCACTGACCCCACTCTGAAAAGAAGTTCCATTGTGTGTAATGCACTCGGTGGGTGGAGTAGCAACACATGGTGGGTACAGTTGGAAGATTATGAAGATCTGATCTTTGCAGCACCACAGCAACAATATCATATTTTAAAAGAATTAAAGTTTTTGACAATGGTCATCCAGCAACTACTTAAGAATTTCAATACCTGCTTCAAGCTTCATTCAAGATTATTATTTTTTCTTAAGAGGACTAACTAAGGCACAGAATGATGGGTCTTATTTTAACTTAAATGGATGGGGTTTTGAATGCGATCAAGACTGGCCCATTATTTCATGTCTCATTTAATTCTCCTACTCAGAGCAGGATCTAGTCTAACTAATTTTAATTAATCCATTCAGCAAGTAGTTTAGTGTTACAATTAACAATGACTTAGCCGTAGAAATTTGAAAATCAAACTGTTTAGCAAAGTTATTACATACCTCTGGAGCAGGTGTGACTTGAGCCCAGGCCTCCTAGCTCAAAGGTAGGGACACAACCACTGCACCACAAGTGACCTCAATGATTGAGCTCTATTAGACTAAAGAGAATATTTTGCACCCTGGTAATATTATCAGTATGCCACCAGCAATTCAATATGCTTTTGAGCAATTTCATGGACTAAATTCAATCATGTGATATTGAATAGAACATTTCACATCATATTACATTTTCCGTTTTGTGGCATGTTTAAGCATTTATGAATAACAGATGATCAACTATGCCAGTTATTGTATATGGGGTATATCAACGCAATGACTGGGAAATTCCTTGGAGCTGCTCCTATTCTGGCACTATAATTTGGCAGATGTGCAGCAGAAATCCAGGTATGTGTGGAAACAGAGTTGTGAAATTATAGGGGTGAAGGGAGAACAGCTCCAGCCATTTTGTTTCAAACGTTGCTGTTAGGCAGCATACATGTCTTCCTACACTCTAATATACCGTATTAATTGCTCATGAAATCGTTTCTTCACAAGAAGATTAATTGCAAGTTGGGAAGTCACTGTGATCAATATCATTTCCAAGAATGACCTTGATGTTCCTATGGCTCATCACTTAACCTAACCCTGTGCTGGCTTTATCATCCCCACTGCTCCTCTAATTCAATCGATAAAACATTATTCACAATGAGTAAATTTAATTTTCAGTTGCGTTGCAATTTGGGCCCACTAAGATGGACTGGTGTGCATCATTTTACTAATGGAGACAATTTCTTGACCAGTATTTTCCCTGGCACTCAGGGATATTAATTCAGGTGACTTGGAAAAATTGATGACACAGATTGGTAATTGTTGGGAGATAGAAAATAAGCATCACGGAACATTTTTATTTCACACTATGTGAAAATTGGCTTTCCCAGAATTCACTACTTGGGTGGCGGCTTTCCATCATGTATATTAATGATATGGAAAAAGAACAGCAAGCAATATAAGAGGAAATTAACTTAGAAGGTTTGGTAAATTGTAATGATAGGAACAGTAAGTTAGTTACATAAAAAGAGTAAATGACATGTGAAATCTTGTTGGAAAAGACAAGGCCAAACAGGAATTGTTTGGAACATTTCTTAATAGTGAGAAAACACAAGCTCTGGAAGAGCAAGGAGATTTGTGCATACAAACCATTAAAAGCTGGGACAATGTATAGGCTATTGAAGTGTTGGCTTTTGACTCAAGGGAGTTAGAATATAAAAGTGCAAAATAGTACAGAGCATTGCTCAGTCTCTGTGTGGAGTAATATCTTTGGATAGGGGTAATGCATCTTAGGAAAGATATTCTGGTCTTGAACTACATATATTTAATTATAGCAGGATTGAAAGGATTCATTTATGAAAATAGGCTGCATAAACTTGGTCTGTGTGTTCTTGAGTTTACAAGGTTCATAAATTATTTAACTCAAGTGTCAAATGATTATAGTTTTTGTTAGAGTACATACTTCAGTGGTAGAATTCAGTATAAAAGTAATAATCTTAAAAAGTAGAGCTACATTATTTAAATCAGGAAACATTTTTCAAACAATGTTGGTTAAAATCTGGAACTGTCCTGTACTTGTGGGCTATAATCATCTCTTCTTACCTTCCACATACTCAACAGAACCTCCAGATGGGGATTGCTGAACCCAAAGACCAGTGTCCATCTGTTGGAAGATTCCCTAACACGGTTTCTGCAAACTTTGTACATTACTTTCCCTCAGTTTCTTTGGAACGATAGGCTGAGACTTGAAATATTATATAGAACATTGTAACATGCAGGAGGACAGCTTATCCACAGGCTAGTCATGCCATTTAGGATAACATAGATTTTATTTATATAGTAAATGAACACTAAAATCTACCAGGATCACACATATCTCAACGGTGTATCTTTGTTACTGTCTAGCTTCTACAATTATATCAGGGCCCTTTTTCACAGCACATGAAACAACTATCAAGGGAAAGGCATATTTTCAAAAGGAAATCTGTGTGTAGAAAGGAAACAAGAATGGCTCTCCATCATTGTTTTGAATTAAATGCAATTTACTTTAAACACTCCTGCCTGTTAATTATTCCTAATATCTCAGCATTATTGCACATGAGATGGAATCATTGACACTACGTCCATTTTTCCATTTAACCAGACAAATTTTTATTCAATTTCTGGAACAATATGTTCCAACCACCTTTTGCAACCAGGCCAGTTCTCCACGCAGCGGATTGTTCCCCAAAAAACATTTTCATCCCTTTTCAGAAATTGCAGAAAAATTCTACATTTAATTTATTTCTGCACCCTTTCACCACAGTAGCACTGACTGGAAATATATTCAAGCTAATGGCAAATGGAAGCTTATGTTATAAAAATATGGAAGGGCAGGTGAAATATTTTAATCCAGTCCTTTTGAAGGCAATTCACATCAAAATAGTTAATACTTAAAACATAAGAGCAAATTATCCCCAGAATGGGTTAATAAATATAAATTATATTTGTATTCTTTTAACCTGATGGAGGAGTTGGCTTGCTCCGCTCCTTATCCATTCCTTGTTTGACTACAAGAGGCTTTATTTTGTAAGATATACCTGCCAATTCGGTAAATGTTTTGACTGCTGAAATGCTGTGAGAGCAAAAGACACACAGAAATAGATTTTCACGAGCTTTGGAACAGGTTTCCTTGAGCAATATCCAGCCATGTATGTTGGTGGTAAATTAAACAATAAATCGCAAAGAGAAGGCTTCACAAATATCTGTTCTTAAAATGATGTGTCTGTCATTTGTGCAAAAGCCACATAGGAAGCATTCACATCCATCCGCAGTTAGAAATTTTGAATGTATGATCTGTCTTTATCTCTTCCTGAGGTCCCCAGCATCACAGATGCCTGTCTTCATCCAATTAGGGGCATTTCATGTGATATCAAGAAACAGCTGAAGAGACTAGATGCTGTGGACCCTATAGGCCCTAACAACATTCCGGCAATAGTACTGAAAACTTAGGTTCCAGAACTAGCCATGCACCAAGCCAAGCTTTTCCAGCAGCACATTTTTGTATATACCTTCAATATGGAAAACTGCTCAGACATGTTCCGTCCACAAGAAGCAGGATGGAACCAATTATCATACCATCAGCCTACTCTGGATCATGATTAATGTGTTGGAACAGGTCATTGACAGTGTGATTAAACAGGTCTTGCTCAGGAATAGTGTACTCACTGAAACTCTCTTTGGATTCTGCTATGGCCGCTCAGCTACTAATCTCATTACAGTGTTGTTCCAAACAAGTTGAAAAGAGCAACTTTCCTGAGGCAAAGTGAAAGTGAATTCAAGGCGACATTTGACTAAGTGTGGCATCGAAGAGCCATAGAAAAACTTGAGTCAATAGAATTAGGGGGAAAACTCTCTGCTGGTTGGAGTCATACCCAACAATGGAAGATGGTTGTAGTTATTGAAGGTCAATCATTTCAGTTCAGGACCATCTCTGCAAGAGTTCTTCAGAGTAGTATCCAAAACCCAACCATTTTCAGGCGCTTTATTGATGACCTTCCCTCGATCATAAGGTCAGAAGTGGAGATATTCACCAATGATTGCACGATGTTCAGCACCAATTGTGACTCCTGAGATGATGAAACAGTCTTGTCCATTTGCTGCATAACATGGAAAATATCTATGTTTGGGCAGGTAACATTCACTTCACAGTAATGCTAGGTAATGGAGACAATTTAGCCATCATTCCTTGACATTCAAAGGCACTATCATTCCTGATTCCTTCAGTATTAACATCCTGGGGTTTGCATTGACCTGAAAATGAACTGGATCAACCATGTTAATACTATAGCTATAAGAGCAAGTCAAAGGCTCAGAAATCTGCAGCAAGTAACTTACCTCCTGACTGCTTAATTTATTTTTATTTATTCATGGGATGACTGGCTTGGCAGCATTTGTTGCCCAACCTTAATTGCCCAGAGGGCAGTTAAGAGTCAACCGCATTGCTGTGGGTCTGGAGTCACATGTAGGCCAGACCAGGTAAGGATGGCAGTTTCCTTCCCTAAAGAACATTAGTGAACCAGGTGGGTTTTTATGACAATCGACAATGGATTCACGGTCATCATTAGATTCTTAATTCCAGACATTTATTGAAGTCAAATTCTACCATCTGTTGTGGGATTCGAACCTAGGTCCCCAGAACATTATCTGAGTCTCTGGATTAACAGTCCAGCAATAAGACCACTAGGCCATTGCCTTTGCAACCAACATCTAAAAGACATATGTCACGTGTGCCATGGAATATTCTCCACTTGCCTGGAAGAGTACAATCTCACCAATACTCAAAAGCTTACCATAAGTGAAGTCAGAGCAATGCACATGATTGGCTTTGCATCCACCACCCTCAGCATTCAGTCCTTTCATCACCAATGAACAGTGGGAGCATTGTGTACCATCTACAAGGTGTATTGTAGAAACTCATCACCGGTCCTCTGACAGTACCATCCAAACCACGACTTCTACCACCTAGAAGGGCAAGGGTATCAGATATATGGGAACACCACTACCTGCTATTTCCCCTCCAAACCATACACCATTGTGACCTGGTACTTTTCTTCACTGTCTCTCAGTCAAAATCCTGGATTTTCCTTCCGTTTAGCACTGCTGATCTCCTACACCCCAAGGACAGCAGTGGTTCAAGAAGACAGCCTACTACCACCTTCTCAAGAACAATTTGCGATGGGCAATAAATGGAAACCTAGCTAGCAATGCCCACACCCCATGAATGAATAAAACAAAGTAAAATATTTCTTGTAATTAACTCAGAATAAGCAAAGTAATAAAATATATTCGAACTTATACACACAAACACATTCAAAGTTCACATATGCTAATAGATTGCAAAGTATGAGGATAGATTAAGTCATTCAAAATTCAATAAAGTAAATGTGTTTATAGCTCCCAAATGTGGCAAATTGGCTGAACTCAGCAATCGTGCTGAATTTGGTGAGCAGCCAGATTAAAGATGTGGATGGATAATTTATCTGTTCTTTTGAAGGTAACAGCTGCAGAGTTAAAATTCTTTTTAAAATCTCTGTCTGCAGCATACAGAAAGTCAAAACAAAACTTCTCAACCATGAAGCCTGAAAACCAAGGCAGCATGTACTAGTTAGTCAATGTCTCGAAGTTGATGATGCTGTCCTCATGGCCCAGGAAGAAGACATTATATCTATGCAGTGTCCACCCTCATATCAGTGTCAAATAACCTGTAGAATCATAAAGTCGTACAGTCATACAGCACGGAAACAGACCCTCTGTCCAACCAGTCCACACCAAAAAAAGTCCAAACTGAACTAGTCCCACCTGCCTGCTCCTGGCCCATATCCCTCCAAACTTTCCTATTCATGTACTTATCCAAACGTTGTAATTGTGCCCACATCTACCACTTCCTCAGAAAGTTCATTGAACATGTGAATCGTCCTCTGAGTAAAAAAATTGCCCCTCATGTCTTTTCTAAACCTCTCTCCTTTAACCTTAAAAATGTGGCCCGTAGTCTTGAAATTCCCTATCGTAGGGAAAACACAGCTACCATTAACTCTATTTATACCCCTCATTATTTTATAAACTTCTATAAGGTTGAAGACAGCTACCATTAACTCTACCTATACCCCTCATTATTTTATAAACTTCTACGAGGTTGCCTCTCAATCTCCTATGTTTCAGTGAAAAAAAGACCCAGCTTATCCAGCCCTTTTATATAACTCAAACCTTAGTTATTGGAAAAGATTCTCAGGGACAAGATCGATATGCTTTTTGAACCAAATGGGCTTATTAGTGATAGACAGCATAGTTTTGTGTGGGGGAGGTTGAGCCTCACTAACTTGATTGAGGTTTTTGAGGAGGTGACGAAGATGATTGATGAGCAAAAAGCAGTTGATGTCTACATGGGCTTCAGTAAGGCCTTTGACAAGGTCCCTCATGGCAGTCTGGTACAAAAGGTGAAGTCACATGGTATGAGGGGTGGGCTGGCATGATGGATACTGAACTGGCTTAGTTGTAGGAGACAGAGGGTAGTGGTGGAATGATGTTTTTTGGAATGGAGGTTGTGACTAGTGGCGTTCCACAGGGATCAGTACTGGGACTTCTGCTGCTCATGATCTAAATAAGTGATTTGGAGGAAAACATAGCTGGTCTAATTAGTAAATTTGAGAATGATACAAAGATAGGTGGAGTTGTGGATAATGAGGAGTAATGTCAACTGATACAGCAGGATATAGATCAGTTGGAGGCATGGGCAGAAAATGGCAGATGGAGTTTAATCTGGACAAATGTGAGATGATGCATTTTGAAAGATCAAGTACAGGTAGAAATTATACAGTGAATGGCAGAAGCCTTAGGAGCATTGATATGCAGAGGAATCTGGGTGTGCAGGTCCACTGATCACTGAAGGTGGCAGTGCAGGTAGATAAGGTAGTTAAAAAGGTCTATGGAAGGGGCATTGAGTATTAGGATAGACAAGTTATGCTGCGCCTTTATAGAACTTTAGTTAGGCTGCTTTTGGAATATTATGTACAATTCTGATCATCACACTACCAGAAGGATGCGGATGCTTTGGACAGGGCACAGAAATGGTTTACCAGGCTGTTGCCTGGTATGGGAGATTTTAGCTATGAAGAAAAGTTGAATGGACAGCGTTTGTTTTCACTGGAACGCAGGAGGTTGAGGGAAAACCTGGTAGAAATTTACAAGATTGTGAATAGCATGGATAGAGTGGAAATTATGAGGCTTTTTTCCCAGGGTGAAGGGGTCAATTACTAGGTGACACAGGTTCAAAGTGCGATGGGGGAAGTTTAAAAGAGATGTGCGAGGCAAGTTTTTCACACAAAGTGTGGTGAGTGTCTGGAACGCATTGCCAGAGGAGGTGGTGGAAGCAGACACAATAGCAGCATTCAAGAAGCACTTGGACGAATACATGAATAGGAAGTGAATTGAGGGATATGGATCCTGTAGGTGAAGACAGTTTTAGTATGGAAGGGCAAAATATGGTGGCGCAGGCTTGGAGGGATGAAGGGCCTGTTCCTGTGCTGTATTCTTCTTTATTCTTTGTTCTTTGTTCTAGAATTTCTGGAAAATGTGGGTTGCATTTGTTGAGATATCGTCCTTTGTGTTTGGCTGATTACATCTATTGGGATAGATGGGATTTAGTTTAAAATTAGAGGCAAATGGATGTGAGACAGTTCTTCAAAGTTTTTTTCTTTAAAATAAGACAGAAAATAATTTGCCGAAATGTCATAAAGTGCTTCAATACCAAAATGCATGTGACTGCAGTCAAGTGCATGGGTAATGTTCACCATGAAATGTATATGTAACCCTGAGTTTACAGCAAACCAGAAAGCTACTAGTTTTGACTTCAGAATAGAATGTTCAAGATCTCAGTTCAGAAGAATCAGAAGTTCAATTCAGAAGGGAGAAATATTTCTCTTAACAAGACAATCAAGTTTTAATTAGGGGAACCAGTCACCCGAGCAGAAATGTTATTAGTTCATGAAGCTTCCAAGCTGGGAGAGATTAAATACAACTCTTCAAGCTACTAGTACAGAGAAAATTTAGGCCTCAGAATTATGGAAGATTTATTCCAGAGGAGTTGGAAAGAAATCACAGATTTGACTTTGTGGTTCAAGGAAATGAAACTGGAGAAATAAGTGAAGTAAAAACTTAATGAGTTAAGATTAGAATGAACTTTCCCTGTAAAAAGGATAGTGTCGGGAAACAGGATGAAATCTTGTTTGGTGTCTGTGTTAAAATCTTTCTAACTGTTATATCACCTTGTTTTTATTTTGTCTAATAACAAATGTTCTGTTGTTAAAAATGTCAGCAACCTCATGTGACTAACCTCCATGGTAACCAATTTCAAAATATAAAATTATGATCTATTGAGCCAGGTTTCCTTCTGGTATCTGACTTGTCCAGCATGACAATTGACTGGGATCATAACATTATTAAAATAAATAACTCCACTTGAATGGTCATCATGGTCGCTGATATTTATCTTGCAAGGACAGCAATTTGTAAGGTGAATTGTGCATTAACATTATTGCATGAGATTGAAGTATGATATTAAGAAAATCTTGCTGCAATTATATTATATAGGACCGTGATGAGACCACAAATGGAATGTAGTGCTAGTTACTGAGGAAAGTATCCTTGCCTTAGATAGGGTGCAACAAAAGTTCAGTTGATTGATTCCATGGATGAGAGCTTGACCCTGTGAGGGAAGGTTTAGTAGGATGGGCCTATATCCTCTGAAGTTTAGATGAAGGAGAAGTGACCTCATTGAAATGTATAAAATTCCCCAAAGTTTTGACAGGATAATTGTTAGATATTGTTTATTCTGGTTCTGAAGTCTAGAACTCAAAGCAACATCTCAGAATAACTTTCAAATATTTAGGACTGAGACAAAAAAAATCTGTAGTTTCAAGTTTTCAAGTTTTTGAAATGTCCTACCCTAGAAGGCTGTGGATATTTATTAATGAGTATATTCATGCCTGAGCTCAGTAAATTTTTGGGTATTAAAAGAGTGAAAGGATATTAAGATCAGCAATGTTCATCCAAAAATTCAGCCATGATTGTATTGAACCTAAGAATAGGTTTGAAGGGTTTATTCTGCTCCTTTTTTTCCATGTTCTTCTATTCTGAAATATACAATTATGCATTCTGATTGAATGCCTTCTTCTATAATCAATCTCTTTCTGTCTGCTGAGTGTACAATATGAGTATTTCCTTATTAGATGGAAAAGATCTATAGTGCAACTCAATGCATAAGTATATTCTCACTTCTTAATTTTGTTGAGCAGAATTATTTGCAATTTTTATATCATCCTGATTTTGAGCGTAACTAGGGTCTTTACTGTGGTGTGTTGAGTTTCGCATAGCTCATTGTGGACTGTTGCTAAAGTTTGGAATGAATAGTGTACAATGATTTGAGACTGTAAGCTTACAACATTTGTAAATGCCTACATCATACATCCTTGTGCTGGTAAAGGTCACTTACAAAAGAGCGAAAATGATTTACTGATTTATAAAGTCTATTTAAAATGTATTAGTTTTCAATAAAGTGTACTTACTGAACCAAATTAATTTGGTGTATAATTACCAACCTGAGGCTATCTTTAAGAATCCTAAAATTAATATCCTAAAATGCATTAATGGCAGAGTTCAAGCTAGCATTATCTTAATCTAGAAAATGTACACTTTAAAATAGATCAGCAACTCATAATTAAAATGCAATTCTACAATATGACAGGTTTGTACTTAATTCTCTTTGCAGAAAAGAAATGCATTCCCCAAAATTATTTTACTGGGAGAGACAGTAACTTTGTCTTCTGTTCAGAGGGAACAGGAATATGATAGCAAATTTAGATCGCCTGGAATTGCATTGATATAGACAAGAGACTTCAATTTCATTTGGGAGATTGGCAAAGATTTTCAGCTCATAAATTGGGGATATTTTAGAACAAGTTCCTAGGATTTGTAGAGAACTTCCTTGCTTTGTATTCCTGTAAGGCTTCAGTGGAATTCATGCCACAGTCTCCTGTTGAACTTTCTACAGTCCCCTGATACCTTAGAATAAGATAATTAATCCAGGAGGTGATTGATTAACTTCTCTTGTCAAACCAGTGCCAGTGGAGGCCAAAGGTTTAAAAAAAATACATTTTTCTTTAGTTCAGTGAGCCTTGAAGAAATTTCAGGAGTATTGCCACTCTACAAGAGTGGATCTGGTTGGATTGATGAATCCTCCACTGGTGTGTTTTGCAGATATAGATGGGTCACTACTGTTGTGCAACCAATCTTATTCCCTTGGGTTTACAATGGAGTCTCCGGCTTGTAGCTAGGGCAGATGAATACCCTGTCAGACTGATCCAGTGGAATGCATGGAATTTCAGGTTCATGGCTTGTTAGCACTTTACTCTTTCAAGAGTTCATTTAGTAATGTGCATTAAGAATGATTAGAAGTTTTGTTAATATTTTGGTTAATTTGAAGGAAAAATGGGTTATAAGTTTGATATCATCAATTCACAAACAGATTGTTTAAATGCAGTATATATTCTGGCAGCAGCAAGTGTTGGGAACTATTTTAAGGGAGGCAATGGCTAGTGGTATTCCCATTGGACTATTAATCCAGAGACCTAGGTAATGTTCTGGGGACCTGGATTTGAATCCCGTCATGGCAGATGGTGGAATTTGAATTTAATAAATAAATAGATAATCAATAAAATCTGGAATTAAGAGTCTGATGGTTATTGTGAAGGGTCTAGGCCCGAAACGTCAACTCTCCTACTCCTCTGATGCTGCCTGACCTGCTGTGTTCCTCCAGCTCCATACTGTATCAACTCGATTAAGTTGACTGTTGGAAACATCCATCTGGTTCACTGATGTCCTTCAGGGAAGGAAACTGCAACCCTTACCTGGTCTGGCCTACATGTGGCTGCAGACCCATACAATGTGGTTGACTCTTAACTGCCCTATGGGCAAGTAGGGATGGGCAATAAATGCTGGTTCGACCAGTGACCCTCCACAACCCATGAATGAATAAAAAAACAAAAAATAAAGAATGATTTCTCACAGGGAATGGAGAGTACTAATGGAGTAGCAGGGTAGAGAGAGACTTTCTATGTTTTCTGATGCCATGCTGGAGATATTAATTCAGGATCTAGAAGGAGAAAAATATCAGGTTTCTGCAGTGGATACACTGCAAAGGGAATGGGAATTGGCAACTATACAGATCAATACAAAGAATCTGGTCCTGAAGACTATGTTCAGTGCCATAAGAAGTTCAATGATCTTGCATGAATGGTTAAGATCAGTGAATGCATTTCAAATACCATCTTTGACCCACCACACAAGAAGCCTCATACATATCTCAATGAGCTACTGCCTCATTATTCATCCATCAGCAACTTCAAGACTTATATCTAACACTCATTTGCTCCAACACAACCTCATACACTGACGAATGTAGCCTGCCATAGAATCACATTTTGCAGCTTCCACTTGCCTTCAGAAATTCTGCTATGAATCGACCAAACACATTGAATTGCATCTACTGCCTTTCTTCCCTATCTCTTGCATGACAGGGTCACACATAACAGGAAGGAGCAGCAAAGAACTACCTAAGGTCCTATCTCTTCTAAAGCAGTTGGAGATGGTGCACAGAATAATTATCATGGCAATGAGGGAGTTTGCTGCAGCCAGTGTCATCTAAACCATTCAGGATGATGGTCCATCTTCGCAGTATACAACTTCGCAGAACCACATCACCTTTGTCCGGCAACCTGATACAAAGTCCTTGTTTCAAATTGTACGATCATGCACCTCTTGTTTAGCACCCTCCTCCCCACTTTCCACCATCCTGGACCCTAACCTTTACCTTTGCTTTTCTGCTTTCAGATATCCAAAAATTGGCTGTACGGCCAGTGAAGTCTCATATGAAAATCAAGGACAAGAGCAGGTCCTTTTGATTTGACCATCACTGCCACCAACTCAGATATTGACACTGTTTGTGCTTCAGAAAGTAATATAAACCTCGGATTAGAACAGGATAAAGCAGGTAAAATTAAGTAAAATCAAGGCCAGGGGAAGGAATTACATATGTACCAAATCCCCAAGGACATGCTCACAGACATGTTTTTCTGCAAGTTTTGATCAGGATTTCATTCAGAGGCATACAGCGAAAGGATAACAGGCATGCACAAAGAGATCATCGATGCATTGGTAGACCTGTCACAAAGGTTACTTTCAAGAGCATGAAGGAGTCCAGTTCCAATTTGGCATAGAGCTCTGTGTAGAGATGGAGACCATTCATTCCATCATGAAAATGGGGCCCAACTTCATGCCAGCGCTTGCACAAACTCAACTGTGAGGCAGCACCCAATGGTCAGTATCTGAGTTTCAATTTGCAACACAACCAGAAGTCTGGGTGTCACTGCAGAAGCTCAGGCTGAAATCAAGAGGTCCCAGTGTGATGCCCAATCTCTGATCGAGAATACCAGCATTCCTCACGGAATATTCAATAAGGTACCAGGAGCCAAAACAAACACAGAAGAAATCAAAATACGATTCAGTGACATTTTAACCAGAAAATGTGATGATACAGGATGCAGCCAACATTAGTGGACTAAAATAAAAACAGCAAGTGCTGGAGAAACTCAGCACATGTGGCGGCATCTATGGAGAGGAAAACAGAGTCAATGTTCTGAGTCCAATATGACTGTTCTTTTATAATTGGTTATGACTGAAAGAAAAATCTGGCACACCAATTCAGTGGTTCTTGATTCTTCTGATGGCCAGAACACTGCTTCTCAGTCATCCTTCTCCAGATGTTTCTAGTGGCTCTCAAGAGACAAGGAGTAACTGGTTCACTTATAAAAGATCTCTGACTTATCAGTTCAAAATCACAGAATACAGCAACAGCTGAAAGAAAGTTAAATTGGTTTTCTTCAGATTTAAAGTGGCTTGCTGCAGAGAACAGAGAAGGAAAGAGCTCCTAAACTAATGGTGGTTCAAAGGCTTTTTCAAATATCATTGAGAGTAAAGCAACCTGCTTTATTGGCACTACATCCACAAATATTTACTTGTTTTACCATTGGCACTCATTAGCAGAAAAGTATACTATCAACATCTACACATTTAAGGTACACATTTCAATGACATGGAAATATATCACTGTTCCTTCAGTGTTGACTTTGTCAAAATCCTGAAGCTTCTTCCCAAACAGCATTGTAGGTTTATCTACAACAAATGCACTACAGCAGTTCAAGGAAACATCTCACCACCACCTTCTTCATAGCGGCCAGGAATGGGCACTAAACACTGGCCCAGCCATTGAAGCTCACATCCCCTGAATGAATAATTAAAAAAAAACATATTGAGTCTTGTTTTCGAAATATAAAAGAGACCTTGGAATAGCCCAATAAAAATGCTCTGACCCTAACCGAGCCAATGGACCTCTTGTAAGAAGCTGGATGATTCATTCTGTGATTAGTTGTATTTCATACATCTTTGAACTTGGTCAGGACTTCAGTAGATCATATCTGGGCTTGAAGCTGATAAGAGCCTCCTGAATATTTATCGAGCTGAAGTGGGAAGAGGAATCTGTACAAATTTGCCCTTTTGACATTGGGCCATAGATGGAAGAAGCATGCATTTCCCCTTCCATTGGCAAATACCTAGTTGGAGAAAGTGTTCAGTCGCAGGTGAACAAACAGCATCCTCTGTGCCCTGGCCCTTCAGAATTTTAGAGCCAAGGTTAGCACTCATTTCCATTAGCTATTTCTGTCCAGTCCAGCAATGCACACTGCAGGCTGGCAGATCAAGTCAATTAATATGCATTTATGTTTTGGTATCTGTCAAACAAAGTGGTGTTTAATATGGTAATGATAGTAGAATGTAGACTCGTTGATGTTATTCTGTGGATTAGAGGCTCCAATAGCTGACGAGGCAATCTATTAATTGCTCTCTATTGCAAGTACTCACAGTGTTTGGCACGGATCAATGTATCAAGTTCTTCCAGTGAATTTCAAAGACTCTAGGATTGATTTCACAATGATGCACTCGGGCAGTGACTCCTGAACAAATAAAAATAGATACAGCCAATGGGGTTTGGTGTCATTCCTCAGTCTGCACCTCTGAATCCATTAGAACATTTTTAAAAAATTCTGAATCTGTTCTGTGCATGTGTTCTTGCACATCAGCCTCTTAAATGTTATGGTCATTGTTGAATTCCCAATTTGATGCACATTGCAGCTCTGAGCCCCTATACTGACACCAGAGGCCTATCAGCTCTTTATTGAAGGGCTCCAATGCTTAAAACTGGTATGCCTGAAAGCCTATTGCCTTGGCGTACTGCTGTGTATTAGTGGATTGGATTTTGTTCCTTTTGTTCAGCCCATCACTTTGCTGCTTGTGTCTGTTTTACTTCAATTCAGCAATCAGTTTGTTCCAGACTTCCTGCAGCAGCACTCCTGCTGTTAGCAGTTCACCTTTGCATTGATGACCATGGACGTTCCATTGGGCTATTCTGAATTTAGAGGCGGCGTTCCCACAGAGAAAACAGAAGCAGATGCAGTGGTGCTACATATGCCTGGCACCCATATATTGGTCGTCTGGTCATGCCACAAAAGCCAGGCATAACTACAATAGCATGGAACCATGTATAATTTAACTGGAATGCAGGCAGTGAACTGCAATAAAATGGTGCCTGACTTTCAGGTGATATTCCATATTTATCCTCCCTGTTGTCATTAATAATACTTACATATAATAAGCCTTAGGCTCTTTTCAGGCCAGTAACCGTGATATTTGAGAGATTAGAGTGTAACCTGCACATCAATACATTAAGTAAGACATTGTAGCCTTGGAAAAAAGCTTAGAAATGATCTGGGGAGAAGTGGACAACTACTTGAAGGATAGTCAGTGGCAAATCAGTAGGAGGAACTCAAAGTACGTTTTTATGGGCACAGTGCTCCACAATGAAAAACACAAATATCTCCACAATGAAAAACACTGGCAATGCCAAATCAAAAGTGTCAGGTTTTCCAGAAGGCTACAGGGTAAGAGAAAGCAGACAATAAACCTTCTGCCAATCTCAAAAAGAATAACTTCAGGAATTTTAAAGGAATATAGAAAGTATAGTGGTGGGAAGTGAAAAAGGAAATTAGGAAAGCAAAGACAGAATAGAAAAAGATTTTGGGTGCCAAAATTAAGGGTAATCTAAAGATGTTTTTTATCAGTACAGTATTAGAAAGGAGAGGACTAAAGAAGGGAATGGGCTTTTCAGAGATGTACATGGTAAGTTGCACATGAGTGCAGGAGATGTGGGCAGAGCTCTTAGTAAGTATTTTGTCTCTGTCTTCACAAAGGAGAGGAATGATGCAGACATTCTAGTTAAAGAGGAGGAGTGTGAAATATACGATAAAATAATTATAACGAGAAGAGAAGTGCTGGCAGGATTGACCTTCTTGAAAGCGGATAAAACACCGAGTGTGGTTTAACTGTATCCAATGGTGTCATGGGAAGCCAAGGAAGAAATACTGTAGGATCATTTTCCAGTTCCCACCAGACACTGGAGAATTGGAATGGGGTGATATTGTATCATTTTTCAAAGAAGGTGCAAGGGCATGGCAAATAATTGTACACAAGTCAGTTTGACCATGGTTGCAGATAAATTGGTAAAGAAGGCTTATTGGAAGCTATCCTTACTGAATGAGGTTTAAATACAAAAGCAGCTGTAACGCAGGAGCTCTATTAGATATTAGATCTGCCACATCTGCAGCTGGAGTAATCACATGAAGAACATAATTGCTTGAGGGAAAGTACAAAGAAAATTTACAAGAATGTTTCCAGGACTCAACGTTGTAGCTATGGGGAAGGATTAGATAGACTAGAGTTATTTGCCCTAGAGCAGAAGAGACTGAAGGGAACTTAATTGAGGTGTACAAAATAATGAGGAGCTGGGATAGAGCAGAAAGGGAAGACCAGTTTCCCCTAGTGGAGAGGTCAACTAGCCTAGTTTGTTGGTTGAGGCATAAATCTTCAATTCATTTCATATGAATATGGGTCCGCACCTGAAGGGCTATAACCTGCAAGCTTATGGGCCAGGAAAATTGAATTAGAGTGGGTGGCAAGTTTATTTAGTGGCTGCAAATGCAATGGGCTGAATGGCTTTTTTCTGTGCTGTAATTTCTCTAGGTTTATGGGATGTGGCTATCGCTGGCTTTCTCAGAATCTATTGCCACTTTTTAATTGCCCTTGAGAAGGTGGTATTGAACTGCCTTTGAGAACTGCTGCAATCAATGTGGTATTTGCTAAGACTCATAAACAATCATCTGGGTTCCAAGAAGTGCCACCATATTATCATCAGGAGATCAAACAATATCTCCTTAGCGTATATGAATCAAAAATGATTTTGTCCAGTTATGAGCAGGTGTTCAGGTTACCACAGCTAATAATGCTGTTGCTAGCTAGATGCCCCATTAACAGCCATGGTGCTTTCATTTACAACAATTGATAACGCCACTACTATCTGGAAGATCAGGTCAAGTGCATCAGTGGATTCACGGGATTAGTATTGACTGATCATTAATATCAGTCTGAAACTCCACTTTGATCACAAAAAGAACACAAAAGTGGTCCTGCTACTTCTGCAAACCCAGCCAGTGGGAATTCTTACATTCCTACACACCTTGATTTCAATTTCAATCAATGTTTCCAACACAAATATTCAAATGCTCTGAGGATCAGGAAAAGGTTTGCTGGGAAGATTCTAATGATGGGGTATCTTAGCGATGAAGTTTAAGTTGGAGAAACTGGAATACTCCCTTGACATAAAGGAAGGGACAATAGCTACAAGAATCTGATAGATTTAGATAGGGTAGACAAAGAAAATAACTGTTCTGATTGTTAAGGACTGAAGGACATGGATTTGTGGTTTTGGGCATGAGATGGACGAGGATTGCGAGGAAGAAGCTTTTTTGCATAGCAAGTGGTGAAGACCCGGAACTCGCTGCTGACAAGAATGGTGGAAACAGAAACAATTAATGATTTTGAAAGGAAATTGGATGGCAACTGAATGGGAAAAGGGCCACCTCCTTTGAGATGCATAGTTGTATTCCCATCCAAGTCAGTATGACATCATCATGTTGGATGGGGTTGAATGCGCTCCCCACAATTAACCCTTTCACGGCCTAGCACCTTGTATAACACTCCACTTCTACAATGCTTTCAAATTTTGCCAGAATTTAGGGTGACCATCTATTTATAAAACAGAACTGATGGAATGAGTTCAACAGTCAGAATTCCCACAAGCTTCAGCTTCATCCTACTCCACTGCAATGTATGCCTGTGTGGAGCAGGTTTAATCTTGCCAGACTAATGCAATCTAATGCAGAGTGATTACCTGTCATTGAGAAAGCAGTCAATTCAAACTTAAAGCATTAAAACCATTTTTGAGCTGCCCGGAGCAATTTGAAGTCCCATGCAAGTTAATTGTTGCTTCCTGCTAAGTTCCTACAGTCTGCTTTTAGAGTAATTCTACAGGATTTGCCATTTCAAAAAAATGTCCCTTAAATCCTTTATGCAAGGAAACTAAATGCCTATTTAAAAGAATGATCTTCAACACATTATTCTTCTGCCTAGAATTAAGGCACCTTTTGAATTTCAATGAGATCCTTGCCTCCTTGGTGTGACACCATTGATGGTTGGTCTGAACATGCTTATTAAATAGTGCAGAGTTGAGTATATATGTGGCTGCAGGGCTTTTAATCATCTCCAATTCATTCCCATCAGGCATGGGCATTCTAATCGGTGCTTCAGAGTTTCAAATGTAGAAATTCTAGATCTTAGCGGGTTAAAGTTGATTGAGAGACTGCGGGTCCTGGTGCTGGTACTGCTTCTGTTTGATAATTGTGAGGCCAGCCAAACGTGACCATAGTGAAGCCAGTAATAAGCTGAGGAATGTACCTCAGGCTAAAGTAAACATGAGCAAAGAAGTACTAATGGTGGTGCCAAAACAGAAGTTGCTGGAAAAGCTCAGCAGGTCTGGCAGCATCTGTGAAAAAAAAATTAGAGTTAACGTTTCGGGTCTGATGACACTTCCTCAGTTCTGAGCCAAAACGTTAACTCTGATTTTTTCTTCACAGGTGCTGCCAGGCCTGCTAAACTTTTCCAGCAATTTCTGTTTTCGTTCTTGATTTACAGCATCCGCAGTTCTTTCTAATGTTGGTGCCAACTGACGTAAAACCAGGTGCCAGAATCCTGTTTACATCGTTCTCAACTTTGCGTGAGGTTCTGCCTATGTTTGAATCCATTGTCTAAGCAACATTGTCACCTCATAGAAGGTCTCACAACACCCAAGGTGCTGACAGGAAGCCTGTTGTCACCACCTCAGAAGTATAGACCATGGTTGATCCCACAGTCTAACCATGCCTTCCCAGAAATTCTCCTCCAGGCTGCAAGGGGAAGGTGGGAAACATTCTACCTTAGTTACAGATGAAGACACCAGCCTGAAGAAAATGGATGGAGTTTGTAAGGAGGTCAGCATTTGTGGTAAACATGGCTGCAGTGCTGAAAACAGACCAAAATTCTTTGCCAGTGTGTGTCCTCCATTTTTAACTTCTTTGGGGCTTGCAAGTAGAAATGTGACATGGAATGCCTGGTGACAAGAGATTGACTGCTCAGACAATGTCGAGTGTGTCAGGACAGGCAGTGGCATTGATTTGATCTGTCTTTACTAATACAACTCTTGGTTGATCAGTCCTCATGGTTACCATGATAGGACTCAAGATTCTATCCTGTAGCTCTGAGACACTCCCTTGGACCATTCTCTCTGCACTCTGCACTGCATCTTGATTTCTGAGTACCTAAGAATGAGTGTTATCTGGCTTTCAGGACATCCAGCAAACTCTTATTTACACACTATTAGATTAGACTTAGCTCACAGGCCTGTAAGCTTAAAATCTACCTTAAGGAAGACATTCAGTTTTATTATAAAAATTGTAAGAGCAGTGCAATACCATCATGTCCTGCCATACAGGCGTGTAGACCCAGAAGAGGTGGTGGCACAGTGGTACACAGTCAGGACAGAGTTGCCCTGGGAGTGCTCAACATTGACTCCAGACACCATGAAATCTCAAGGAATCAGATCAAACATAGAGAAGGAAATATCCTGCGGATTACCATGTACTGCTCACCCTTTAGCTGATGAATCAGTGCTCCTCCATGTGAAACACCATCTGGAGGAAGTGCTGAAGGTGGCAAGGGTGGAGAATGTGCACTGGGTGGTGATGCTTCAATGTTCACCACAAAAAGTGGCTCGGCAGCACTACTACAGACTGAGCTGGTCGAGTCCTAAAGAACTCTATGACTTTATCAACTCCAGTCCTGGCTCTCCTGATAACTCTTTCAATCTCTTGCTTAACAAGAATCTATCTACCTCCTCCTTAACAACAAACACTCAGTTTTTAGGGAGAGAGAATTCCAAAGACTCACGACCTTCTGAGAGAAAAGGTTTTTGCCCACCTCTGCTTTAAACAATGGATCCTAATATTTTAAACAATGATCCCTGGTGCTAGATTCTCACCAAAAGATGAAACATTGTCTACCATTTAGCCATCTAGGCATTGATGAAGAAGGGCAGATGGGACAGAGGTGACATCCCTCCCCCTCTCTCCCCCTCACACCTATTGTCCCCTCTTTACAGTCATCGTCTGCCCTCTTCACAGCTACTCCCTCCCTTTTCTCCACTATCCTCTTCACATTTCCCCTCCCCTCCTTATAGACCTGTCCGCTCTTCACAGCCTCCTTCTCCTCTTCACAACTACCCCTCCTTCCCTATCCTCCTCTTCCCTCTTCCCCCTTACCTCTCCACTTTCTCTTCTTCCCTCCTCAGTCTTCACAACTGCACTGAGTTTGGAGCCAAACCAGATATGTACTGGTGAAAGGCATGGTCTATCATTTCCAGGAGCAAATGGCCTGCACAATAGTCACTTAGTCGGGGCTACAACAGGGACTGTTCTTCTCCTACACTGTAGTGCAAAGGTTCTGTACAATCCTAGAACGGTCCTCTCTTCAAATAACAGTCCTTGTCCTGAGATGCTGTACGTGAGGGTGCACAAAGGACCTAAACAACTCTAGCATCTAGGACTGTTGAGTTATGCATGTGCCATGGCTGTTTTGTTGGTCACATGTTCACACATGATGGATGTTCCTTCAATGGTCACAGGCTAATCATACATTGATAGGATGGAAGCCTTTCCTGTTGGAGAAGATCACTGGCTGGTCTGTGTGAAACTTGATGGCTGCACGGGTGCAGTGGATGACACACTGTAACTGGGGAAATCAGAAATGACTTGAAGCCTTGAATTGGCCACAACTCTTTATCAGCTGAGACTCCTTGCTCCCAGGTCCCTGGTCACATGGAAGGCCTGCTGATAACCTATCAATTGACTGCTTGGATCATATTTCAGCCTGCTTTGCCCAAGAATGAAATGCAGGCATTTTGTTTGCTCTGTAGGTGGCACCTGAGATTCAAGCTGCCCCCATAAATCCTGGACATGCCTACACTCTCAGTAGACTGGACCATGTAAAAAGGGTAAGCGATTGTACATCTCCCAGTGGTTAATGGACAGCATAGAGTCTGTGCCAGGAAGTGTAAGCTAAAATACTTAATTAACAAAAAAATCAGATGCAGTAGGCAATGTAAAAAGAGGAACAGGAAAGTTGGACTAAGACGAAAAGAAAGTTTGTTTTTACCAATTCTCAAAAACCAATTAAAAGCTGTAGGCATGAAACTCTGCATTTGGAAAAATTAACTTGCAGTGCGTCATATGTTTGAAATTAGAAAATAGAAAGTTATTATCAACAAAAAATTATTGTTAAATAGATAGTAGGACTGGACAGGACAAGCCCAAACACTTTGTCTGACAGATAATGCTGGGAAAACTCAACAAATCAGGTAACGTTTGTGGAGAGATAAGTACAGCTAATGTTTGAAATCTGTTTCTTTATATCAGAATTTTTTTGGTGGATTTAGCCCATATCTACCACATAATCACAAATGCTTCACTTTGTGCAACGTATATGATTATTGAAACTGATGACGAAATTCTATTCTCATGAATTTTCTAGAGAAACAGAGCACTTTTGATATCAACTTCCTGAGTTTTGTGCTCAAATGTACCTGCTGAGTTGTTGTCTCGGTTGCGTAGAAATAATACCAGTCATACCATGCAAAGTAAATACTGCTTCATGAGTTTTTTTTAAAAACCCACAGTGATAGTGATATAATTCTGAATAGTCATGTACAAACATTTCGGCAGCTGACATTAACAGTACTTTAAGATGTCAATAGGAGCATTTTATTTTTAATTCTAAATGCACAGTCTATTAAGGAAAATAGTGAGAAAGTATTGATGCTCAATTGAAGGTTTCACAGAAAAGCAAATATAAACAGGAAGTTGGTTATTGTGGATAATAGTCTAATTTAGTGGACAATTTCCAGTAGATGAAAGTGTAAGAAGAGCTCATTCTACTTTTGTATATCACCACTTCTAAGCCTAATATTATAAAACATGATGCTTGACATTTTCATTCTTCTATTCATTCATAGGAAATGAACGTTGCTGGTAAGGTGAATGTTTATCACCAACACCTAACTGCTCTTACCAATGTGACGGCTGAACAGTTTTCTTGAACAGTTGTAATATACAGTGAAGGTACCTTCACATTGCTATCGGAGAAGGGTTTATTGAGAGTTAGCCTAAAAGCACTGAAAGAATGGTCACAAACTTTGAGATCAGGGTGATTTGGAGGGCCTGATGGTGAGTCCATGTGCCTGCTGCCCTTGTTTTCAATGGTGGAATTTGTGGATGAATGCTGCAGGTGAAGGAGTCTTAGTGAATTGCTGCAGTGCATCTTGAAGGCGGTACACATTGATACCACTGTGTGCCAGTGGTGGTGAGAGTAAATGTTTAAGGTGGTGGTTGGGCTGATGGTCAAGTGGGCTACTTTGTCCTGATGGTGTTAAGCTTCTTGAATCTTGTTGGAGCTGCACCCATCCAGACAAGTGAAGAGTATTCCATTATACTCATAACTTGTGTACGGGAGAAATGATAAATTTGGCCCCCCCTATATCCACCTCTTGATTGATGGCAAGACAGATATAAAAATTTTGAAAAAAAAATGTTTTAACCTTTGAAGCAGTCAAGAACAGATGGGTGACAAATTTTCTCAGAAGTTTAAAATACGTTACAACCAAGAAAGGAGGAGCGCTTGTCCCACTACTCCAAGTGTTACAACATAAATGTATTTTTTTCACTGGTTCCTGACAAGGCCAATTGTATGCTTTTCTATATTAGCCTTAGAGTAAAATTGTCCATCAACCTATTTTCTTTAATAATCAAATTTATTGACTTATTATAAAATAACTCATTCAATGAAGATGTGAAACTAGTTAACATTCTCGGTACGTAATGTGAAAAAGAAACATTTACTCCTTTAAGTAACCCAAAATACATCACAAACACACACATACACACAGAGATAGCAAGAACTGTAGATGCTGGAGTCAGAGTCAATGCAGTGTGGAGCTGGAGAAACACAGCAGGTCAGGCAGCATCAGAGGAGTAGGAAAGTCAACGTTTCGGGTTTACACCCTTCATCAGGACTGATGAAGGGTGTAAACCGAAACTGCTCCTCTGATGCTGCCTGACCTGCTGTGTTCCTCCAGCTCCACATGTACACACACTGTCTAAGAAGTAATAGGAGAAAAAGAAAGGATTTCTTTGCAGAGATTGACAATAGGGAAAAAATACTGTACTGATAAATCTTACTTCTTGAACACAGACAGGATGAGGTTTGAGATGCTCAGATGGCTGCCAGTTTTAATGTCCTGGCAAATAAGGAAGGATGTCCACTGACCGTAATAGTTGTCTCTGGGGCTATCTGCAGATGCAGTCATTCAGGAAACATCAATCATCTCATACAACAGCACATGGACCTGGGCTCCAGGTAGCACACTGGACACGCTATAACAGTCCTTTTACTGAAAGAGGAGAGCTCAGCTTGAAAGCTTCATTCTTTCGTAGGCATCGTTCCAGCTGTATCAAACAATACCTAAAACAGGAACTGAGGCCTGACTCCAGTGAACATGCAGCTATCAGAAGACATGTGACCGACTACCTAGAAATGCCTTGTTAGAAGAAATGTTTCATAGTCCTCTCATTGGTCTCTGAAAGAAAAAGAAATCCAATTATGCACAATCCTTCAAACTCAAACCTAAAAATACCTGGTAAACGTGAAGCATTCATGACAAAATTAGGAGTCAAATTTTGATTATTTAACACCCAAATGCATACATAACTTACCCATTACATACTCATACAAGCACATGTACACATTCAAGCAAAGCGTGTGATTACACAGGGTAGCATGCACTTAGATCTTAAAGATTTGAAAGTTGCCTGTTTCTTTACCTGAGATGAAGAATTGAAATGTTGAAGGCCTATAATTCCTTTTAGGTATATTGAAGAATACAGCCTAGTGCTTTAGGAAGATGATTACACTGTGATTTATTGCTTGCAGGAGCAGTTTTCTCTTCTTCCATTCCTGTTGAGATGCAGTGGAATCCCGGTGGTAAAACTTTTGTTCAGTTCCTCAGAGACAGAGGTGAAGGCCAGCTGGGATTTTCTGCCTGCCCAGGTAGAATCTTGACCCTTTGCTGGTCTGGATCTTGCTCTTTTGTTGCTCTGAAAATATGTCTGATTAAATGTCCTAAACCTAGCTCCTGTCATGTGACCAGGCTGATTTTGCCCATTGCCTTCACAAACGACTTCTGACAACTAAGTCTGTGTAAAACAATGGGATCTGAATGTCATTCATTCACATATCGTTGTGATAGATTTTTCACACTCATTCTCCAAATTTCAATCATCTATTTGAAAGGTAAGCAAGCAGTATTGTGAAATACAGCTAATCTAGTCTTTTGGAGAAGGACAGCTATTAACTACAGGAAAGATCTATTGCACTTTAATTACTTCTCAATCATATGCCTTGAAAGTTCATTTGTATTTTAATGACTTGTCCAGGCCTGATGGTTAGTTTGGGCATTATCTAGTTCCCACTACATTGACAGGAAAGAAAATACCGCTTGACGTCTCAACTCCATTTTTGCCTTAAAGCAAAGCAGCCATTGCAAATTTATACTCCATTAGTGAATAAATCCTAATTGCATGAATGTAATTACTGTGCCTTGTAGATGGTGCTCAGGCTCTTGCGAGACATCGTGTTGACTTTTCTTTTGGATGTCAAGAAAATAATGTCGGAACAATATGTCGGTCCCAAGCCTGCATTTATTGTCAAGGCACTCATGAATGCAACCATGTATATGGTAGCCTCCTAATTGGCTGACTCAGCAATCACCACATTTGGGAAGATTCCCGATGTGGGAAAACCAGTGAAATGGCCTACAGCAAAGGCCACAGAGAGGCTGGACATTGCTGAGGCAGGCGGTAAAGCTCAAGACTATCCCAACTCAGGGCCACTATCAAAAGCCTGCTGAAAAATTTAAAATGTAATACCTGTTTGGTATGTTTTTTGGCTGAGGCTTTTCATATTTATGGCTCATTCACTGGCCCAGTGAGGGGAAGCATCAATCACTCTCTAGCATGTTGTCTCACAGTTTCTCCCAGCATTGGGACTGAGAAAATATCATTATCTTTGGAAAATGGCCCATAAGTTGCCTAACTGTTTGCCTGCATCCTTGAACTGATTTGTCGATTAATGTGCAACTTGTCCTGGGAGACTCACCTGGAGTTAGGATTGTGTCAGACAGGGGCAGGGGAAGTACCAGCCATTGTGTACACAGACAGAATAAAATATCAGTACACAATGTCCCACTGTACGTACCAAAAGAAAGAAAATACTGCTTGCGTCCCTGCTTCTTACATTACAAGTTGGGATTTTACCATCCCTCCTCTAACAGTCTCTTTCCTGCACATTACTTCAAATGGCATTTCTTGTGAAGTAATTTGACTAAATTTGCCTGTCTAAGCCCCCAGTGTCTGTGCTGCACTTGATCATGAATACCATCATTTATCTGTGTGCCGTGTTTTAAAGGTGTTACCCATGATATAATTACAGCTGCCATTGTAGTCTTCCTGGTTTTTAACCAAACTGAATGAAATGTTCAATCACATAATAGTACTTCAAGTGCAGGCTGATACCTTTGTGAAGTACACAGTTTACATGGGCTTCTTCAATGATATCAATAAGGGGCACAGCTGCAAACTGTGCACGGTCTGGTCCATGAGGAATCAGCACTTCTGTGTTATGATGATTGAAACATCACTATATGAACGAATTGATCTCATTCTTTTTCTCTGGATCTTTCCATTGGTAGAATTTTAAGATCCAGTCGTAACGCTATGTCAATATATGCAGCTGCGTTTTATGCTGAATAACCACATTTTCTGGTGGAGGGCAGATATGTAATTTTGAACACAGTTCTCAGGGCACCATTCCCAAGCTCACTTATCTCACTACCATTTTACACGCAGTGAGGGTGGTTTTGACAGCCTTCCCCCCCATAGATGACTTGAGGCCCCCAAGTGACAAATTACTAGGAATTTAAGGGCCTCTTCACACCTCAGCAGGTAGAGGCCAGGAGTAAAGCTGCCCTCGCTTCATTCTGGCTTGATACCAGACATTAGAGAGGCCGGAGCTCCCTTCTGGGCTTCTGGTGCTGCTGCTGGGACTGAAGAGCTGCCAGCCATTTCATTAGCTGGCTCCTTGCACAGGCCAGTCTTTCAGACCCTCTGCCCCCAAGATGTCAGAAGGTGTCTCACCGTGAGTTAATTAATAGACTAATGGCTAGTTAGTGACTATGGGATGGGGCAACCAAATGGAGGTGAACTCATCATTTATGCCAGGGGTCCGTTTCCTGGCCGAGCATAAAATCCTAGTCTTTGGAATCTTTGGTTTAGGAACGTTAACTTTGTTTCTCTCTCTACAGATGCTACCAGACCTGCTGACTTTCTCCAGCACTTTCTTTTTTTACACCAGATTTCTTACATCTGCGGAATTTTGCAAAAATCAGAGTCATTTATTTTAGCTTGGAGCACACTACTTCATGGTATCTTTTATTTTAATGTTAAGCCAATCTTAACTATCCTCGTTCTCTCTCTCTCTATCTCTCTCTCCAGCCCCCACCACCTTCTCCCCACCCGCCCAACCCCCCCAACTCCATCCTATGGCTTATACATCAACAAGTGTATTGGCCTGTAAACTACTACAGAAATAACCTTGCAAATTGTCAGGCTCTACATCACTGCTGGCAGCAATACCCTATGTTCTGTGTCACTATCTTCTAAAATATCTCATGCCCTATGTCAAGCAGTTTACTTTAATCTTTGCTATCAGGTCTGCCACTCTGATATCAAAGAAATGACCACTATTCTCTTCTCCACAATGATATTATGAACATCTTCAGGTTTAGGTTTACACACCTAAAAACAGTAGAAGCATCTGCCATAAACAATATTAAGTTGTTATTTGAGATGGAGACACTCATCCAATTTTAATACAAAAGTACTATTCATAAAATGTCTAAGGGCTGAATCTCATATTCTTTTGGCTAGATTCATATTATGCTGACTTTCTGGAGGGTTTCACTGAAAGGGCTAACTAGTTCTCTCACTATATTTTACCGAACTCACCTTAGTAATTACTTCCCACGCCTCAATGGCACACTTCACATTTGATTTCCGCCCCATCTTATTACATGCTATCCCAAGAACAAATAGCCAGTCACTGCATAACTTCTGAAAGACCAGTATGCCTCCTGTTTTCAGTGTCTGTAAAAGGTGCTGCATTTTGAAAAGACAAATCAGGGCCAGATTTATACTCTTAATGGTAAAGTCCTGGAGAGTGTTGCTGAACAAAAAGACCTTGGAGTGCAGATTCACAGTTCTTGATAGTGGAGTCGCAAGTAGATAGGATAGTGAAGAAGGCGTTTGGTATGCTTGCCTTTATTGGTCAGAGTTGGGAGGTCATGTTGCAGCTGTACAGGTCATTGGTTCAACCACTTTTGGAGTATTGCGTGCAATTCTGGTCTCCCTCCTATAGAAAGGATGTTGTGAAACTCGAAAGCGTTCAGAAAAGATTATCAATGATGTTGCCAGGGTTGGAGGATTTGAGCCATAGGGGCAGGCTGAATAGGCTGGGGCTAGTTTCCCAGGAGCATGTAGGCAGAGGGGTGACCTTAGAGAGGTTTATAAAATCATGAAGGTCATGGATAGGGTAATAGGCAAGGTATTTTTCCTGCTTGTGGGGGAGTCCAAAACTAAAGGGCATAGGCTTAAGGTGAGAGGGCAAAGGTATAAAAGGGGCAACATTTTCATGCAGAGGGTGGTGTGTGTATGGAATGAGCTGCCAGAGGAAGAGGCGGAGGCTGGTACGATTACAACATTTAAAAGGTATCTGAATGGGTACATGAATAGGAAGGCTTTAGAGGGATATGGGCCAAATGCTGGCAAATGGAACTAGATTTATATAGGATATTTGGTTGGCATGGACGAGTTGGACCAAAGGATCTGTTTCTGTGCTGTATATCTCTATGACTCTGTCACTGTAAGTCCATTGTGCACCCAGACTAATTCTCTCCATTTGGCGCTGCCCTGCTTGATTACTGACATTCACCTTGAACATGACTGAGGGAAATTGGCAGCCTGCTTTGCAGGCAGGGTCCCGGAGGTCCTGCTGGAAGAAGTGGTGCCAAAGTGGGACTTCCTCCTTTCCAATGATCAGAGCAGAGATCACAGCCTGGTCCTGGTCCAGGTTAAAGCAGTCCCAGGAGGAATGTCCAGCACGGTAGGAAGAAGCTCAATGACCTTCCTTACTCCACCAAGATAAGGGGCATCATCTTCTCTCCAATGCCTCACAGTCACTCTGTTTCTGCTACTGTACCTACCTCTTTCTTTGCCACTCTTACTATTTCCTACTGTATCTCAGCCACTTGTTTTCACCCACTCTAAACACCACCACCACTATCCGTGCAAGTCCTCCCCGCCCACACCAACAGTAATAGCTGTGCCACCCACTATCCTCGCATGTAATTTCCTCATTCCATGAGGAAAACAGTCTACAACAGGGTGAAAGGAATCAAGACTGGTTGTGGGCTGCAAGTCAGTTTGTTCATCGTCCCTTATGAGGAGAAGATCTTGATTCTGACCACCCAATGTGGGCTTTGACAGGTTTCAGAGACTACCCTTGGTTACTGTGCTGTGACCCCCGAATGAAAGCTATCCTCTTGACTTGACTGAGGCCTGTGGTAAACTATGACAAAATTTCCTGCCTTTCAGTTGGGACTACAAGAGCACAGCAAAACAGCAGTAATATGAGCCTGGTACCTCTGGCTGAGAGAAAAAAAGCATAAAAAGGCAAGACAGGAATATAGTGAGCAGCTGGGTAGGCTCAGAGTGAGCGAGTACTTTGAGAGCTAGCAAAGAGCTTGGAGATGGAACCTGACCCAGTCCATGAGCTGCATCTGTGTCCCTCAGTGCAACAGCATTGCAATGATTGCTGTTGGTACATCCTGAGGTGCAGCATTGAAGTGGAGACATAAGTGAATCAGAGATATGCCATAGGGGTTTTTAAAGGCTGTAACATACTGGAAGTCAATGCCTGTCATGATGTGGGGTGTATGTGGCTGGTGCCCATGGAGAGTGCCCTGAGCTGATGGTACCTGGTTTCCCAAATGGAGGTTGTTCAGGTAAAAGATGAGCTGAATCTGCTGGGTGCATAGTCTGGTTTCCGTGTTGAGTTTTGGGAGGATGGGGACGCTGAAAATTAATGAGCCGAGTCAGATAGCTAACAAGTATTAATCCCTGTCAACTGACGACTCAACGCTGTCTTGTGAGATGCTTGTCAATTCACTTCTGAAAAGCACAAAAGATGGAATGAGTTGCTCCTGATGACAAGATGGGCCCCGCTGCACTCATAGCCCAATTCTGCCACACATCTTGCCATATGACTCAGACCCCTGTAATATTCCGCCCTAAGCTTTAATTGTGTTGTTAATTATTCTATCTTTAATTTGTGATTAAGTTACCATCATCTAATTACTTCCTGGATATCCATAATTCACCATGGATGTTTAAGTTACTCAGCAATCATTATATGATAATACAGAAACCTTGAAATTAATTTGCACAAATAATTTATGAAGAAGCGACGCAATACAACGAAGAATTTGCTCAAAAGCAAAAATGCTTCTTTCCCCTTTAGATAAACTGCTGAGAGTACAAGCACATTCCACTGTTTAGTGGCTATGCCTCATCAAGTGCTTTGAACAGCAGTCATTTTTCATTTGGAGAGTTTTGAAACAATTTAACCCATAGAAAACTGAATAAAACTGCTTTGTCCAAAAACTAAAATAAAAGCATGAAAATGTTACAATTGGCCAGCAGACCTGGCAGTATCTATGAAGAGAAAAACAGCATTAACAGCCAGGATTACCAGTTGACAGGCCAATGAACGTCTTTCCCATCAAGGTCAGAAATCACACAATACCAGGTTATAGTCCAACAGGTTTTTTTGAAAACACAAGTTTTTGGAGCGTAGCCCCTTTGTCAGGTGAAGCGAGAAAGAAGCACACAGAACACAGAGTTTATAAGTAAAATATCAAAGGGTCACACCACTGATGAGGATGTACTAAACAAATCTAAGATACTGTTAAATTTTTAATCAGTTAGAATGTTTAATTGATTAATATGTATATGTAAATCTCCAAATTCCTTTCAAATCACTGCCCTGGGAGAACTATAGGTTTTATCAGAGTAAGAATCTGTGTTTTGGTTTGGAGTCAGACTGGTTTTATTTCTAAAGTAGGAATCTATAAAATGCCACATTGACTAACTGTCTTTAAATTTGAGCTTTTTGAACAAAATTGAACGTATCTGCAAATACAAATTCACCCCATAGATTTATATATGTGTGTTTGTGTGTGTGAGAGTGCGTGTGTGTGTGAGAGTGCGTGTGTGTGTGAGAGAGAGTGTGTGTGTGTGTGTGTGTGTGTGTGTGTATGTGTGTGTAAGGGAGAGAGAGAGAGGGAGTGTGTGTGTGTGCTTGAGAGACAGTGTGTGTATCAGAGAAGATCTGTGTTAGAGTGAGTGTGTGTGCATGTGTGGGAGAGAGTATGTGTGCATGTGTGTGTGGGGGATTGTGGGTCGAAAGAGAGAGAAAGAGTGCATTTGTTTGTGTGTGTGTGACAGGGAGAGAGAGAGAGATGTGTGTGCATGTGTGTGTACTTGAGAGACAGTGTGTGTATGAGAGAGGACTGTGTGAGTGTGTATGTTTATAAATTCTGTGTTCTATGTGCTTCTTTCTCACTTTACCTGACAAAGGGGCTACGCTCCAAAAGCTTGTGTTTTCAAATAAACCTGTTGGACTATAACCTATTGTGGTGTGATTTCTGACTTTTCAGGCATTTAAGTGGGCACTGTTGGGCCTTGCCTGTGAGTGAGGTCCCTCGGAAAGCAGATTCCACTTGCCAAGAGTTGCTGCCTCATCAAAGGAAGCGAGAACAGTGGTCGGTTTTCAGTGGTCAGCCCTCAGCCATTGCCACATCCTCCCATGGGCACAGAATGCTGGGTTAGTGAGGGACCTTTCCAGCATGGTCAATGAACTGAATTAATAGCGCTTGTTTTGCATTTGTAATAATTCAAGTTCAAGTTGACTGCTGTTCAAGTACTTGGTTTAAACCAGGTTAAAGGTTAGTTTATTACTTATAAGGCTCCTTTGGGATAGAGATAAATTCATTCACAAGAGATTACAGCTATCAAGTTTAAAACAGTTCCAATAAGTCAAAAGAACACCTTTAAGGAGAAAGTTACAGTAAATTTCAATGGTATACTATTGGACCCTGCAATTAATATTATTATTGAAGTGAATTGTTTAACATTTGAAGTCAGAGCCAGCAGACGTGATGGCTTCTGAAATTGAATAGTTGATGTTTCCTGATACAGATAGATGCTACATTACAGGAGATCTTGAGAAAGAAAGAGAGACTCCTAACTTCTGGTTTGCAGCCATGATGCATTTAGCTGCTCGATTACCTTAGGGCAGACCAATGGCTGTTTCGGCATGTCGCTCTCTCTCCCTTCTTCACTCTCTCTCCACATGGAGAAATACTTTCTTCCAGATGATTCAAAATTGAATATCTCTTTGTATAAGCTGTATACCTTTTGAATCACTCATAGCTGGCGGTTTAAAATGGCAGCAGTTGTCAGCTGACCTCTATGAAACCTAAAAGTTCCATATAAACCTGACGACAGCTTTTCTCCTACCTGTCCTGTTTTAACTGTTATTTTGTGTCTGATCTGGATTCTGTCAATGAGTCATCCACGAACTTTGCTAACTCATGGATGAGAAATTTTACATTTCTGGGCATGCCTCCCTATAAACCACATGGAACTTAAGTTATATATTCAGGTGACTTATGGAACTCTTCTGTGGAATGTGATGGGCCTGTCTATTATTTAAAAAAAAAATCACTTATAGAATGTGGGCTTCATTGACTGGGCCAGCATTTATTGCCTATTCCTATGTGTCCTTGAGAAGCTTGTGGTGAGCTGCCTTCTGAACTGCTGCAGTCCATGTGCCGTAAGGAAACCCACAAAGCCTTTAGGGAGTAAGTTCCAGCAGTTTGACCCAGTGACAGTGAAGGAATGTCGATATATTTCCAAATCAGGATGGTGAGTGGCTCAGAGGGAAACTTGCAGATGATGCTGTTCTATTTGGGCAGCTCAGTGATTAGCACTGCTGCCTCACAGCACCAGGGACCTGGGTTCGATTCCACCCTCGGGCGACTGTCTGTGTGGAGTTTGCACATTCTCCCCGTGTCTGCTTGGGTTTCCTCCCACAGTCCGAAGATGTGCAGACTTGGTGGATTGGCCATGCTAAATTGCCTGTAGTGTTCAGGGGTGTGTAGATTTGGTGGGTTATAGGGGATTGGTCTGGGTGGGATGCTCTGAGGATCAGTGTGGACTTGTTGGGCCGAAGGGCCTGTTTCCACACTCTAGGCATTCTATGATCTATGATCTAATGTATCTGCTATCTTTGCCCTTCCATATGGTAGTGGTTATGGGTGTGGAAAGTGCTGCCTAAGGAGCCTTTGAACATAGAACAGAGAACATTACAGCGCAGTACAGGCCCTTCGGCCCTGGATGTTGCGCCGACCTGTGAAACCAATCTGAAGCCCATCTAACCTACACTATTCTATTATCATCCATATGTTTATCCAATGACCATTTAAATGCCCTTAAAGTTGGCGAGTCAACTATTTTTGCAGGCAAGGCATTCCACGTCCTTACTACTCTCTGAGTAAAGAACCTACCTCTGACATCTGTCCTATATCTATCACCCCTCAATTTAAAGCTATGTCCCCTCGTGCTAGCCATCACCATCCGAGGAAAAAGGCTCCCACTGTCCACCCTATCTAATCCTCTGATCATCTTGTATGTTTCTATCAAGTCACCTCTTAACCTTCTTCTCTCTAACAAAAACAGCCTCAAGACCCTCAGCCTTTCCTCATAAGACCTTCCCTCCATACCAGGCAACATCCTGGTAAATCTCCTCTGCACCCTTTCCAATGCTTCCACATCCTTCCTATAATGCAGTGACCAGAACTGTACGCAATACTCCAAGTGCGGCCGCACCAGAGTTTTGTACAGCTGAACATGACCTCATGGCTTCAAAACGCAATACCTCTGCCAATAAAACCTAACATACTGTACGCCTTCTTAACAACGCTATCAACCTGGGTGGCAACTTTCAGTGACCTATGCACATGGACACCGAGATCTTTCTGCTCATCCACACTACCAAGAATCTTACCATTAGCCCAGTACTCTGTATTTCTGTTACTCCTTCCAAAGTGAATCACCTCACACTTTTTCGCATTAAACTCCATTTGCCACCTCTCAGCCCAGTTCTGCAGCTTATCTATGTCCCTCTGTAACCTGCAACATCCTTCTGCACTATCTACAACTCCACCAACTTTGGTGTCATCCGCAAATTTACTAACCCATCCTTCTACGCCCTCATCCAGGTCATTTATAAAAAAGGAGCCTTGGTGAATTTTGTAGTGCTTCTGGTAGATTGTACACACTGCTGAGCATTAGTGGTGGTCAGAGTGAATGTTTGTGGATGTGGTACCAATAAACCTTTGTCCATGATGGTGCCAAGCTTCTTGAGTGTTGGTCGTGCTGCACTCATCCAGGTAAGTGGAAAATATTCCATCACACTGTTGACTTGTGCTTTGTGGATGATAGACAGGCTTTGGGGAGTCAGGAGGTGAATTATTTGCTTTCTTAATTAATTCCTAATCTCTAACCTGCACTTGCAGCCACAGTATTTATATGGCTGATCCAATTGAATTTCTGTTCAATGGTAATCCCCAGGATGTTGACAGTGGAGTTTCAATGATGGTAATGTCATTGAATAGTAAGGGATAATGGCGATGTCATTGCCTGGCACTTATGTGGTACAAATGTTACTTGCCATTTGTCAGCTCAACCATGGATATTGTCTGGGAGGAACAACCTCTCTTTTTCTATCTAAGCACCTTACAGTCTTCAGAACTCAACATTGAGCTTGACACTTTCAGAACATGAACACCTTCCTCCATGTTAGTCACCTACCCCTACAGCTCTCGGTCCCGTTTTGCATGAGTTGCCACCAGCGCAGCCAATATATTTTCAACCATTTATACTTCTCACTAGCACCCTACCTGGCACTTATCTCTCTTAGCTTAACATCAGCAATCTCTTTGTTGCTTATTCATTTTCTTTCGTCCCTCTCTCTGTCTCTAGGCTCTATCTCCATGTCCTTGATTCACCTCCCCCCAATCTGTCATCAGCATAAATACCAGCCTTTTCCAGCTATTTTCAGTTCTGATGAAGGGTCATTGAACTTAAATGTTAACTTTATTTTTCTCTCTGGAGATGCTGCCTGACCTGCTGAGTTTATCTAGCACTTTCTGTTTTTTGTTTTTGGATGCTGTCTGGGTTTTGCTGCATTTAGGCATGGATTGCTTCAGTATCTGAGGATTTATGAATGGTTCTGGCCATTGTGCAATCATCGGCGAATGTTCTCATTTCTGACCTTACAATGGAGGGAAGATCATTGATGAAGCAGCTGAAGATGGTTGAGCCTAGGACGCTATCCTGAAGAACTCCTGCAGCAATGTCCTGGAGCTGTGACGCTGACCTCCAACAACCACAGCTACCTTCCTATATTCCTGGCATGACTGGCATGAGTTCACTCTTAACTATTTAGTTGTAGCCAAAGGATCTCCATCAATGATTTATTTTCCCATTGCCATACCATCATGTGAAGATCCGACTAAGGCTCCATCTTGTGCCACTTCCACTGTGATTTCATTTGGAAATATGTTACTGACTTCTTTGTTTAAAATGTTCTTTAAAATCCTTCAATATAGCTAAACATTTGAGCCTCCTGATTATTATTTCTTCTTATAAGTAGAACGGTTTTCATGGAATCAAAAACTGGTGTTATATGATACAAGATACTTGTAATACTTTCCAATTGGTTCAACAAATAATCAGTTAACTTTATTGACTCAATCTGACAGATGTTAATAAATTCCCATAACAAAGAAACTAATAAACGAGCTTAGACTATCCAGTCTGCATCATTTATATAAATTTGTGACTTATCAGTTAAGAAAAGACACATTATAATACATTATGCTTGGATTAATTTGTTTTCCAGAGGTAAATCACAACCTGTTCATTTAAACAGATTTTAACTTATGTGTCAGGAACCTTCTGATATTCAAGACGTGGGTGCCTTATTTAACTTATAATTGTGTAGTGCCTAAAGAATGCCGGCTTTGGCATTAAGCTAAGAACTCCAATCATCACTGTTTACATCCATCTAATCTGCAGACATAAAGTAGTTACATTTCATATTAATATATACTGTAAAAGCACTGATTTAATTTTCTTTATTTATTGCAAAGCTCCAGTTAATATTTACATAAAGTGAAGGATTTAATCATTTGGTTGAGCTATTGCTCCTCCAGTATACCTTTCATAGAAAGATTTCTTGATCTCCTTTCGAAATGTACATAGAATCTTCGGCCTGAAATTTCCTGTGTTTCTGCTTAGTGATAACTTTGGAGAATTTCATGAAGGCCTTCCTTCTGTGAGCCCTGACGACTTTTCTCACACAGTTCTGCACTGCTCATGTCATTATACATACATTCCATAACACAGAGCAGTAGAATTAGGCCATACAGCCCATCAAGTCTGCTTGACCTTTCAATGAATTCACACCTGTTCTGAGAATCCTCAACTCCACTTTCCTGCCTTTTCTCCATAGGCCTTGATTCCCTCACCAATTAATAACCTGTCTATCTCAGCCTTGAATATATTTAATAGCCCATCATCTACAGTTCTCTGAGGTAAAGATTTCCACAGAGCCGTGACCCTCTGAGGGAAGAAATTCATTCTCTTCATTGTCTTAAACATTCGACCCCTACCTCCCCATTCTGTGATTATGATCAAGATCCTTCTGTAATTTTTGATAACCTTCTTCACTGTCAACAAAACCTTCTAATTTTGTATCATCTGCAAACTTTCTAATCATGCCCTGGACATTCACATCCAGATAATTTATGTAAATAACAAATAAAGATCCCAGCACCACCCACTGTGACACACCACGAGTCACAGGCTTCCAGTCTGAGAAACAACCTTCAACCATCACCCTCTGCTTCCTGCCATCAAGCCAATTTTGAATCCAATTAGCTTCTCTCCCTGGATCCCATGCAACCTAACTTTCATGACTACCATGCCATATGGGACCTTGTCAAAGGCCTTAATAAAGTCCATATAGACAACATCCACTGCCCTACCCTCATCTATCCTCTTAGTAACCTCTTCGAAAAACTCTAAAATATTTGTCAGACATGACTTCCCTCACACAAAGCCATGCTGACTATCTCTAATCAAACCTTGACTATCTAAATGTTGGTTGATCCTGTCCCTCAGTATCCTCTCCAATAACTTGCCTACCACTGGTGTCAGGTTCACTGTATGTAGTTCCCTGGCTTGTCTTAGCTACCTTTCTGGGGAAGTGGGCTGAGGATTGGGAAATGCAATTCAATACAGATAAGTGTGAGGTGTTGCACTTTGGAAAGTCAAACCAAGGTAGGGCTTATACAGTAAATGGTAAGGTCCTGGGAAGTGTTGTGGAACAGAGTGACCTAGGAATACAAGTACATAGTTTTTTGAAAGCGGCATCACATGTAGTCAGGGCAGTGAAGAAGGCATTTAGCATGCTGGCCTTCATCAGTTAAGACATTGAGTATAGGAGTTTGGGTGTCATGCTACAGTTGTATAAGTCGTTGGTGAGGCTGCACTTGGAGTATTGTGTACAGTTTTGGTCACCTTGTTAAATTAAGACATAGTTAAACTGGAAAATGTGCAAAGAAGGTTTACAAGCATGTTGCCAGGACTAGTAGGCCTGAGTTATAGGGAGAGGTTGGCCAGGATAAGACTTTATTCTTTAGAATATAGGCGAATAAGGGGTTACCTTATTGAGGTAGATAAAACCATGAAGGACATAGATAGGGTGAATGCATATAGTCTTCTTCCCAGGGATGGGGAATTGAAAATAGAGGGCATAGGTTTAAGGTGAGAGGGGAAAGATTTAAGAAGGACCTGAGGGGCAACTTCTTCATGCAGAGAGTGGTGTGTATACAGAATGGGCTGCCAGAAAAAAGTGGTTGAGGCAGGTACAATAGCAACATGTAAAAAACATTTGGATAGGTACATGGATGGGATGGGTTTAGATGGATATGGACCAAATGTGGGCAAGTGGAACTTGCTGAGTGGGCACCATGGTCAGTATGGACCAATTTGGGCCAAAGGGCCTGTTTCCATGCTGTATTACTCTATGACTCTATAAGTCCAGCAGAATGCCACCACTAAACACATCTCCCCCAGTCTGCACTTCGCAGGATCATTCCCTCTGGGACACTCTAGGCCATTCCTTGACTAACAACACCACCCCCTCTTCGCACGGCACCTTCTCATGTAACTGCAGAAGGTGCAATACCTGCCCCTTCACTTCTTCCCTGCTCACCATCCAAGGGCCTAAACAATTTTTCCAGGTGAAGCAGCATTTCACTTGTACTTTCTCCAATCTTGTGTATTGTATTCGCTGCATCCAACATGGCCTACTCTACATTGGAGAAATCAAACACAGACTAGGCAACAAGGTGTAGAGCTGGACGAACAGAGCAGGCCAAGTAGCATCAGAGGAGCAGGAAGGCTGACGTTTCAGGCCTAGACCCTTTTTCAGAAATCGAGGTGACTGCTTTGCAGAACACCTCCGGTCTGTGCACAAACATGGCCCTGACCTCCCTGTAGCTGGTCCCTTTAACACAGTGTCTTGTTCACATGCCCACTTGTCTGTCCTCGGCAGGCTGCAGTGCTCCAGTGCTCCAGTGAATCACAGCAAAAACTGGAGGAACAACATCTCATGAAGGAGAAAACAGAGTTAATGTTTCGGGTCCAGTGAAACTTCCTTCTGAGGAAGGATCACTGGACCCGAAACATTAACTCTGTTTTCTCCTTCACAGATGCTGCCAGACCTGCTGAGCTTTTCCAGCAACTTTGTTTATGTTCCTGATTTACAGCATCCGCAATTCTTTTGGTTTTTATTTTGAACAACATCTCATCTTCAGACTAGGCAATTTACAACCTTCTACGCTCAATATTGAGTTCCAACACCTTCAGACTGTGAATCCACTCCCATTCCTTTCCCTTCTTTAAGCTTTACTTTTTGCATTCTCTGTTCACCATGTCCTCTCCCCACTCCCCACTCCAGTGGGACTGTCTGTTCTTTCCAGTTTGGCCGTTAGACACACCCTTGTTCTGCCATTCTCACATTCTGATCAATTAATCTGAACTATTAGCACCTTTTCTCCTCCAGCATTCCAGCCCCCACTATTGCATAAATGCTGCCTCCTCCACACTTCATGTCAGGTCTGATGAAGAGTCGTGTAGACTCGAAATGTTAATTTGCTGTCTCTCCTTGGATGCTGCCTGACCTGTTGTGTTTTCTCGTAGTTTTTTGTTTTCCCTTGTGATTGGACAGGATCTGGCTGAGGATAGGTATTTGTGTGACCTGATGGTTAAACAGTGACTAAGATGAGAGAATGTGTGAGGGAGGGTCAGCTATGGCTATGTGCTGTGAGCAGCATGGCTTTGTGGTTGCTGTGCCATGACATTGATAAAGAAAGGCAACGATGGATTTCCAACACTTGTTAAGGTGCAAAGCAGCCTTTTCGAGATAGCTTGGCTGCAGATGACACACATCAATTGGGAGATATTCAGTGACTGGCAAGTTCTTCTGGGAACTGCAGCTGATAGGACTGGACCAGAATTGGGCAAGGGGGCAGCATGGGGTAGGGTAAACAGTTTGGTAAGTTATAGTTGGAGACCTTGCTAGAGAGAATCCTCCATGAAACTCGATGAAACTAACACTTCGCCTAAAAAAAAGGTGAGATTCAGACCCTGGCTAGTTCTGATTTGGGGTTAAGAATACAGTGCCACCCATGTGAAGCTGGTGAGTCTATAATTATGAGGCGATTTGGAGGTTTTGCTTAGCTGGATGCTAGTACAAAATTTGCAAGAAATCTAAGATGTGGGTGAGTAGCAGGAACACTGAAGAAAATCACAGTGAATTCCTGAAAGCTGCTGAGAACTTTGTTTGGTCTCAAATGAATCTATGCCTAAGACTAGCTAAACTGGAGAAGGAACATCTGTGAAGGTACTATCCATGTTGATCATCTCAATAAACAGATTCAAGTGTAGGCTAAACACAAATGTTTGAAGAAGTGTGTGGAAATCTGAGCATCACCTCCACCCACCTGAGATAACAAGGTGTAGAGTTGGATGAACACAGCAGGCCAAGCCGCATCAGAGGAGCAGGAAGGCTGACGTTTCAGGCCCAGACCCTTCTTCAGAAATG
>NC_063336.1:51821681-51898631 GCF_021869965.1 Rhincodon typus
TTCAAAACCCCCTTCCCCTCCCCCTTTTCTGATGAAGGGTCTAGGCCTGAAATGTCAGCCTCTCTGCTCCTATGATGCTGCTTGGCCTGCTGTGTTCATCCAGCCCTGCACCTTGTTGTCTCGGATTCTCCAGCATCTGCAGTTCCTACGATCTCTGATTCAATAGATGCATCGTTGTTTTTGGGTAAAAATGCTTTGATCTTGTCGAATTCACACGATGTGACAGGCATCTTTGTTGTCTGTTTTTAAAATCACGAAAGGCATTGAAATAGCTGCAAGTCATCCAAGCAGCCAAGATAATGAACAATGATTTCTTAAAAGTGGAGATCCTAGGGGAAGAAGCATTTCCTTTAACCTGGACAAGACTTGTAATTCACCTGAAAATCAACCTCCTGGAAAATTGATTACAAGCATCCTAAGAAAGTAAAGGTCTGTCACAAAAGAGACTGAATTGATATAAGCTATAATATTTTTGTCTAACTTCAGCTATATTTATTCGTTGTTTGTGGCAGAAAATTTCTGGGAGACAATGAATGACATATCGTGTTTTAAAATCTGGGGCAGGTTTGTAATAATAATAAAACCTTTTTAAAATTCAGTAAAAGGAATTTTTGATTGTATTCTCACTTGCAAAGTATTCCAAATGCCTCTTATAAAAGTATTGATTATCGATTCTAAAACAGGCACATAAATTCTGTCCATGACACTATCAACAAATTGGAAGTGCAGATCATAATATAATGTGAGAACATACGTTCGTAACAGAATGATGTGCAAGATGATGCAACACTTACATTAGTAGTCACATGCCATCGAGATTCTGGGATGACAAGATGAAATAAGCTGTACTCAAGAGGTGTGTGACACAGGTCAATATTCTATATATTAGTGCTGTTGGAACTCCAGACAGCTAGATACCAGTCACTCATAGGTAAGGCAAAGATATAATTTAGCACACTAAGAGTTGAGAGAGTATTTACTCAGGGATCAATCTTTCAGTCGTGCAGTGCACAACCCCTGAGTCCCAGACCTCATGGCAAAACAACCTATGAGGACAAATAATGTTGAAGACAAGTAACATTCATGTCACACGAGTGTCAGGCAATGACCATCTCCAATCAGAGACAATTCAACCACCTCACCTTGATGACTTGATTATCATCACCGAATCCCCCACTATCAACATGCTGAGGGTAACTATTGGCCAGAAAATGAACTGGACTCTCCACAGTGGCTACAAGTGCAGGTCAAAGGCTAGGAATCCTGCAGTGAGTAATTCATCTATGTCTCCGCAACACGTATCCACCATCTACTAGGCACAAGTCAGGAGTGTCATGGAATACTCCCAACTTGCCTGGATCCATGCAGCTCCCGCAACACTAAAGAAACTCAACACTTTCCAGGTCAAAGCAGCCCGTTTGATTGGCACTACATGCACTCCCTCCGCCACCGACGCTCAGGGAAAGCAGTGTATACAATCTATAAGTTGCTGCAGAAACTCACCAAAGATCCTTAAATGATACCTTCCAAAGAGATGACCACTTCCATCTGGAAGGACAAGGACATCAGATGCATGGGGAACTTGCAGATGATGGTGGTGATCCCTCCAAGTTACTCATTGTCTTGACTTGGAAGTATATCTCTGATACTTTAGTGTCGCTGTGTCAAAATCCTGAAATTCCTCCGAACAGCATTGTGGATCTACCTACAGCACATGGACCGCAGCTGGTTAAGAAGGCAGCTTGCCACCACCTTCTCAAGGGCAACCAGGGATGGGCAATATTTGCTGGCCCAGTGTGCGATGCCCACATCCCATAAGTGAGTAAAAAAAAAATCAAATAAGGTTTATACCAGTAAAGATAGTTCAAACCAGAGATAATTTCATGGTTCAAAACACAACTGATGTTTTCTGAAAGTTGATGTGACACTAATTCAAAAAACCTATTTCCTCTTATGGCTCTTTTTCTGCCTCGAGTTCTCTCTCTCATCTCCATTTTTGATCCCCAATACCTGTCACATATATATTTTCGGTCTCTCATCTGATCTCACTCCTCCCTTCATTTATAGAGTCATAGAGTAATACAGCACACTTTCTAGTTTAACTATGTCTTTCCTCTTAAAGGGTGACCAAAACTGTACATAATACTCCAAATGCAGCCTCACCAATGACTTATACAACTATAACATAATGTCCCAACTCCTATGCTCAGTGCCTCGACCGACGAAGGCCAGCATGCTAAACGCCTTCTTTTCCACCCTGTCCACCTGTGACACCGCTTTCAACGAACTACGTACTTGTTCTATTAAATCCCTCTGTTCCACAACACTCCTCCAGGACCTTACCATTTACTGTATAAGTCCTATCTTGGTTTGACTTTCTAAAGTGTAACACCTCACACTTATCTGTGTTGAATTGCATTCGCCAATCCTCAGCCCACTTCCCCATCTGATCAAGATCCCTCTGTAATTTTTGATACCCTTCCTCACTATCAATTATACCTCCTAATTTTGAATCATCTGCAAACTTACTAATCATGGCTTGTGCATTCACATCCAGATCATTTATGTAAATAACAAATAACAAAAGTCCCAGCACCGAACCCAATGGCACACCATTAATTATAGGCCTCCAGTCTGAGAAACAACCTTCAACCATCACCCTCTGCTTCCTACCATCAAGCCAATTTTGAATCCAATTAGCTAGCTCTCCCTGGATCCCATGTGACCTAACCTTCATGACTAGCCTGCTGTGCGCACCTTGTCAAAGTGTCAAAAATCTTACTAAAGTCCATACAGACAAAATCCACTGCTCTAGCCTCATCTATTCCCTTGAGTACCTGTTCGGAAAACTGTTAAATGACTTGTCAGACATGAACTTCCGGGCACAAATCCATGCTGACTATCCCTAACCAGACCTTGGCTATCCAAATGTTGGTTGAGTCAATACAGTGTGGAGCTTGAGGAACACAGCAGGTCAAGTAGCATCAGAGCAGCAGGAAAGTCAATGTTTCGTCAGAACTGATCGTCTCCCTCAGTATCCTCTCCAATAACTTGCCTACCACTGATGTCAGGCTCACAGGCCTGTAGTTCCCTGGCTTGTCGTTGCTACCTTTCTTAAACAATGGAACAACATTAATCACGCTCCAGTCTCCTGGAACTCCACCAGTGACTAAAGATGAAGCAAAAATCTTTGCAAGGGCCTCTGCAATTTCTTTCCAAACCTCCCACAACATCCGAGCCTGCACTACCTTCATATCTCTTTTACATCTGTTGAGATCCCAATGTCCTTCCTCTCATCATCTCTCACTCTCTCTCAATGAGTCTTACTCATTCTCCCTTTCTCTGTCACACAGCACTTCACTGTGTTTTCATGTGCTTTTTGAATTTTCATTTGACTCCGAACTCTCTTCTTCACTTCTCCTCTTGGTCCAGTTTCACTTCTGCTTACTCTCTTTTTCACTAATGTCATCCGACCCATCTCTCCCACTTTATCTTTCTTTCTCTAAACTCTCTGGCTTTATTTTTTTCACCCTTACTTCAATGCGTCATTCATATTTTTAGAATTAAATCCCGATCACTGTCAATAACGACAGACAGAGGTCAAGCAGGGATGTATCATCACCCCCATCCTTTTCTCCATCTTCATTACCACCATTCTTCATTTCATCGAGAACAAGCTTCCTAGTAGCAAAAACAAAGTTGCTGGAAAAGCTCAGCAGGTCTGGCAGCAACTGTGAAAGAAAAAACAAAGTTAACGTTTCAGTGACCCTCCCTCAGAACTCCGTAGCTTCCTAGTGGGGTGAACATTATCTATAGGATAGACGGAGAACTTTTCAACCTCAACCGGCTGAAATCCAAGAAGAAAATGACTCTGACCTTACTTGTGGAAATTCAGTATATGGATAACAATGTCATCTCTACTTTCTCGGAAGAGAATGGTCGAGACTCGCTTAATGCCTTTGAAGAGTACTGAATAATTCGTCTCAGCCTCAAGCTCAACAAGACTCAAATCCTTTACCAACCAATCCAACGTCAAGTTCCAGTTCATCCCTTCATTGAGATTAATGGAGAAATCTTCCAAAACATGGAACATTTTACATGGGAAGCCACCTTGGACGACATATAATGCCACTTGAGAAGTACCATCAATGCTGTTTGAGAGGAATTCTCTGCATCAGCCCAGGGGGACAGGTACACTAACATCAGCAACCTTGAAGCAGCTAACAGCACCAGCATCGAGGCAGTGACCATCCCGAAACCATCTCCCCAAGACTGGCCATGTGTTTAGGATGCCTGAGTTCCAACCACCAATGCAAATCTTCATTCAGCTCAAGGGAGGCACAAAGGAAGCATTTCAAAGACTTCCTGAAGGTTTTTCTGAAGGAAAAATACATACCAAAGCATGGGAGATCATCATTCAGTTGAAACCAACTTAGAGTAAGCTCCTGTAGATGGGGGAGCAAGTCTTTGAGAATGCCCATCAGTAAGAGGAAGTACCGAAAAGTAACTGGAGAAAGGAATGCCAGCAATTTCAAGACCAAGGACCAATTCCACATTCCGAAAACACCTGCCAAATATTTCTTAGGAGATGCGGCTTTAGGATCAGGCTCATCAGCCACACAGAGACCTATAGATCCCATGCTCAGAGACACGGAATTTCCTAAGTGGACAATCATTCTCATTAGCGTGTGATCACTGATGATTTTGACTATAATGGAGGCAGTGGAGATGAGTTCACATCTTTAGCATTGAATGCCAATTACTCGCAACAACAGTCAGAAATACTACAATAGTTTTGTTGAGTACCTTTATTGATTTTCTGGCAAAGTATACACCTCACTTACTGAATTAATTGTTGTGGCCAAGCAACCATGGGCTCAAAGTTGGTCATTCTAAATTGACTCACTGCTGGAGAAATAATGCCTGATAGAAAATTGGGCAAACTAAATTAAACAGCTGCCAGCAGGTATTGGCAACAGACACCAGTGGAAATCAAGGTTAAAGAGGTTATAAAGGTTCAAGCAGAACCATTTACAACTAGCCTGAGGGTTGTACATTGCAGAACTGTTGATTAGACGTTTTGGCATCTTGACTGCCTGAGCATGTGCATTTTACACCATCCAGCATGGCAACAGCGAAGGGTTTTGGTGTGACCTCATTGAAATGAAGATAGCTCATGACCCCCTTGCCAAAGGCCACAGCACATTCCGGAAGATCAGGGCCAAGGGAGGATAAGAGCGCACACTTGGATGCCGCTGCCTCAGTGCAGACTCAGCAAAGCCTCAATGAAGACTCCACCTGACCCAATAGTGGAGCTCCAACCATCTGGACCGAAAGAGAGAAGATCCACTCTGACCCTCAAGAACCACCTTCATGGAAGAGAGCCAGCCCTATGCCAGAGAGATTCTAACAGCCCAGCTCAAAGATGGCGAGCATTGTGGGTAATGTTCTTTCTCAGATGCATAGAGCCAGTATAGAATGAATATCGTGAGAATTTGAGAAATGTGCACATGGTGTTTTTAATAAGATCTATTTTGTTAATAAGATCAAGTTGAACTGCAAACCAAATTCTGTGTCCTTTTGTCCGCCTCATAGAAAAGAGCGCTTGAGTAAAGTGTTTTTAATGCACAACTGGTCAAAGTGTTCAAAGCATGGACAATAATATGTAATAAATATGGATAGATATGTAGAGATTACTAAAATAATTACATATAGTTTGGCATGATTTCACTCTTACGTAACACATGAAATTGAGGGAAACTTGGTGAGATGAATCAGCAACTGGCTTAGAAATAGGACACAAAGGGTAGTGCTAGAAGGCTGTTTGAGTGACTGGAGGCCAGTGTTTAGTCATGTACCAAAAGGATCAGCACTGGGACCCTTATTGTTATACGTAAGGGTGAAAATGTGGGGGGATATTAAGCAAATTTGTGGATGACACTAAAATTGGCGGAGTGGTTATAGTGAAGAAGATGGTTGTAGGTTACAGGAGGATATAGATGGGTAGGTCAGCTGGGCACACTAGTGGCATTTGGTATTTAAGCCTGATAAGTACAAGGTGATATGCTTTGGAAGAAGGAAAAAGATGAGTGAGTATTTAATGAATGGCAGGGCACTGGGTAGCTTAAAAGAACAGAGGGATCTTGGGGTAATCATTCACAGATCCCTGAAGTCAGCAGAGCACATGAACAGGATAGTTAAGAAGACATATGGGATACTTGTGGCATAGAGTATAAGAGCAAGGAAGTAATGTTAGAGTAGTACGGAGCACTGATCAGGCCACAACTGGAGTACTGTGTGTAGTTCTACTCAACTTACTATGGCAAAGATGTGATGGCACTAGAGGGAGAATAGAGGAGGCTCACCAGATGTTGACTGGAATGGAGCAATTGAGCTTTAAGGAGAGACCAGACAGGCTTGGATTGTTTTCTCTAGAACAGACTAAGCAGTGGCATGACTGAGATGTACAATATAATTCAGGTTATGGACAGGATGAATCGAGAGCAACTGTTCCCTTGGCTGAGAGGTCAATCATGAGAGGGCATAGTTTTAATAAGGGGCAAGAGATTCAGAAGGGATTTGGGAAAAAAAACTTTTTTCACTCTGCGGGTGGTGGGAATCTGGAATGCACTGCCTGGGAAGGTAGAGATTTACACTCTGCGGGTGGTGGGAATCTGGAATGCACTGCCTGGGAAGGTAGAGATTTATACTTTGCGGGTGGTGGGAATCTGGAATGCACTGCCTGGGAAAGTAGAGGAGGCTGGAAACCTTACGACGTTTAAAAGTTATTTGGACGAGTACTTCAAATATCATAATTTTCGCGGATATGGGACAGTGCAGGAAATTGGGATTAGCGCACTTTTAGTGGCAGTTATGTCAGTGCAGATTCTATAGGCCGAAGGGCCTTTTCTGCGCTGTATGAATCTATGAATCTAAACTTCATGAATGTGGGGTTCTGTACAGTAGCTGTTATCCTATTAATTTTGCAGGCTAGTTTACCGATGTGGTTTGGCGGGTTTCATGTATGGTGTCCCCTTTGATAGGAACTCATTTATATTAATACATATTTGCTAGACTTGTACCTCTAATGGCTTAGCTACTAAATAACATTGTAGTAGATGCTGGGAATGAAACAAAACTTACAAAGAGTATTTAAAAATTGTGCAACATATATAATTACATAAACTGATTGGGAAGAAAAGAAGCAAAGCCATTGATAACTTAGGCAGGCTTTAAAAAGACTCACCTACAAAATTAATTTGATTTTTGGGGTGTATATTCTGTCCAGGACTCAATAAGAGGAACATGAAGCTTTAATGATCCCATGAATAACAAATAAAGTAAATGACCAAAAAATGGGAGGAAAATTCTCTTATTTAATTTTCAGTTCTTCACATTTACAAGGTTTATAACCTTAACAATTAATAGGTTATTCTTTGTAAGAGTGCTATTAATATTAAGTAGATCTAGGTAATATTACATTGGGTACATTGAAATATGTGTTTAGTTATGAATAACAACCAAATAATTAAGGATTACTTATGTTAATTAGTCAAGCGGATGCTTACCGATTTTCTACTGAAAAATTGAAAGGATGCATGCATGAAAACAATGTGATAATTATCTTGGTGCATGGATTAGCAAACATGAGTTTCTTTAGCTGCTGAAAAAAGTGTTTTGCTCTATTTACAGTCAATGTTTTATCTCAGTCAGACGCCACAAAGTGTGTTGCATTCTCAAATTGACACACTAGCCAACATACTGAAGATTATAAATCAATGTGGCTTTCCCCAGTACAATGAGTACATCCAATAACTTTAAAATATTGCTCGTAAAGATTGTTCTTCGACTATTATAAGAAGGTCACTCATTCTGTTGCAGAATTACACCACCTCCAATTATTCAAAAGAGAAAACTATCATCCACTAAGACGCCAATAATTAATACATCTAGTTATTGTTCAACCAATATTTTGTCAATGGCTTAAATATTACCATTTGTGTTGATTGTGTACAATTCCTTTCCACTCTGTTATACAAACATTAAACAACAGATTTACAAATAAGCTTTCAGGTATGAATTACGTATGATTTATATATTTGTCATTAAACCTGCATTATTATAAATTTCTTTTAACAACATGAAATTAAAGACAACTACATAAAGGATAGATTGTCCATAAACTGGGAGCATTGTTATTTAGAAACATTCTTTTAATACAAATGAACATGTCATATCTTTTTCAGTCTGATAGGTTTCCATAATTCTATGTCAGTAAATGTAGCAAATCTGCACTAAATCATTGTATAGATGGATAGAGTTCTATCATTGTCTGGAAGAGTCCCTCTGGTGGAAAAGTAACGAGTGGATTTTTGTCACTGCCATTCTTCATGGATTGTTTTAATTCATTCAAACTGTTGAGGTGCAATCCTCGTCATTCTGATGCAAATAGTAAACATTTATTTCAAGCGGGAGAGTGAAGATTTCCCGAGGTCTGTGCCCAGGCAAACTGGAATGCCCAAGCACAGCAAATACTGTCAGGCTGACCCTGTAAAAGAAATAACCTAACTCTCTTTCTATTAGCTGCACAGGAGACTGGATTCTTTTAAAGATGTGCACTCCAAATCCCGACATAGTACTCATTCAATTTTCTCTAAAAACTCCTATGATGTTAATCTAATCATAAGGACTAATATTAGAAGTATAAATTAATAATAATACGCAAGGAGGCCACTTAGCTTATTGTGCTTGCTGGCTTTTAGATAGAGCTGTCCACTCCCTTGCTCGTTTCTTAAAAGTTACTAATTTTCTTCCCCAGGTAAGTTTTATGGCAATCGACAACAGTTACCATGAGAATAGTTTCTGGTCAATCCAGATTTTTATTAAATTTTAAATTCACTGTCTGCTGTGGTAGAATTGGAGTTGATGTGCACAGAATCATAGAATCCCTACAGTGTGGAAGCAGGCCATTCAGCCCATTGAGTCTACACTGACCCTCTGAAGAGCATCACACCCAGACCCACCCCCTACCCTATCCTTGTAACTCTGCATTCCCCATGGCTAAACCACCGAGCCTGAAAATCCCTGGACACTATGGACAATTTAGCATGGCCAATCCACCTAACCTGCACATCTTTGAACTGTGGGAGGAAACTGGAGCATCCAGAGGAAACCAACGCAGACATGGGGAGAATGTGCAAACTCCACACAGACAGTTGCCCAAGGCTTGAATCGAACCTGGGACCCTGGCGCTGTGAGTGCTAACCACTGAGCTACCATAAAGTCCATGAATATTAATCTTCGATTCTGAATTGCCGTTGTAGAGACATTACTACTACTCCACTGCTTTCTCAGAAAGTTCAAAAACCTATTGACCTTAGCTTTGATAATATTCAATGACTGATCATCCATCTTTGGGATAGTGAATGCCAAAGATTTACAACCTTCTGAGTAAAAAAAAAACTCCTTATTTGAGTCCAAAATAGCTCTCACCTTAACCTGAAACTAGGTCCTCACCCCCAAGTTCTGGTCTCTTCAGCTAGAGGAAAAAACTTCTCAGCGTACAAACATCTTAACAAGGAACAAGATTTGGACACTCGGCACTTCAAACTTGCTCCACCATTCAATAAGATCATGGCTCATCTGATTTTAACTTCAACTCTACCATTAATCTTCCATTACCTACATATCTATCTCTACTTTAAAAATATTTAAAGTTCTGCATCCACTGCCATTTGAGGAAGGGAATTCCAAAGATTCACAACCATCTGAGAGATAAAATGTTTCCTCATCTCTATTTTATATGGGCTCCCCTTGTTTTTAAACTAGGACTCCGAGCTTTAGATTTGCCCTCAAGAAGAAATATCCTTTCAACATCAAACCAATCAAGTCCCCTCAGGACCTTATATGTTTTGACTTAGTTACCTCAGGGTCTTCTAAACTCCAAGGATACAGGTTTTGTTTGTTCTAGCCCTTCCTCAAAAAGCAATCTGGTCAACACAGATATTAGTTCAGTTAAACCTTCTCTGAACTGCCTCCAATAAATTAACATTCTTCTGTAAGTACAGTGACAAGCACGATACACAATTCTTCAGATGCTGCTTTACCAATGTCCTGTTTAATTCCAGCATAACCTCCCTGCTCTTACATAACCTCAGAAATGTCATGAACCATCATTTGAATGAGGAACCTTTTTAAAGGGAAGCATTTAAGGTCGTCCTGATGCCCTATGTGCCCTCCCTTTCCTGTGATCCCTCATTCTACCATTGGCAATGTATAATGCTTTCATGCCATTCACCCACTATGCACTGTATAGAAGAAATAAACCTATAGAGACTGATAGATATGTATGAACAAGCTTTAGAAAATGATTCACTCATACCATTCCAATTTCTTAAAAGAATCCTTTCACCTACATGACAATGAAAGTGTCAACGATCCAAATGTTTAACAATTCAGTACCCGAAATCATAAAGCACATGAAACCACCTTCTGTCAAAAAAAATTGTATAGAGATCAGGCAGCCAGTGCTGTCAATAAATCAGGGGCTCAGCTGTTTCAACAATCTGATGGTTGTCAGCTATCAGTAAAGGTTCGGGGGCATTTTGGGCATACCTTGGCATGGAGAGCATGATGTGTCATGGGCTTTGGAAGGAAGTGTATATTGTGTCTTGGTGTCACGGGAAGCTGGGGGTAGTCAGAGGAGGGGCTTAAGGGCATGAGAGATATAGAAGAGGCATCAAACGGGTTTGGAACATATCTGAGGTGTGAAAAGGTCCTTGGAGGGGTGCTGTAAGGCTTTTCTGTTTATTATTTCAGCGGTGATGAAGTCCCACTGAGCTAGGGCTTTTAAATCAGATGGCCTCTACCTGTCTATAACTTCCTGGCCACAACCAAACATTTTCTAGAATCAGCTGGTCTGGCCTTAGCTGCCACTCACCCCTCGAAAATGGAGTTGTTTCTCTGGAGTTAGCGTTTCCTGAGGCTGCTACGCAAAACTGGAAAACTTCCCAGCTTCTGCAACCTGCCACAAGGATAAAAATCTGGCCTCAAAATTGACTCAATCTATCCTTCCAGGGAAAAATTTAATTCCAGGAATTAATTTAGAGAATTATTACTTCCATCAAATCACTTCTTAACCCTCTCCATTCTGAGGGAACTTGCAACCACACATTACCACTGGAGGAATTACAGCATAGACTTACTGGAATGATATCAAGAGAACAAGTATTAAGCCAAGAGGAGGGATTAAACCAACTAGGTTTGTATTCTATGAAACGTAGAAATTTGAGATTTTTGACAATGTTTTCAAGATATTAAAGGAAACAGGTAAGGTAGGTAGATTGGCTCTATTTCTGCTACTTGGCAGAATCTAGCACCAGAGGATATCATGTAAAAATGAGGGCCTCAGATTTTTCAGAAATCTTCACACAATAGTTGGATGAAGTCACAAACAGCAACTGATGCAAGACCAGTGAATATAAGGTTAGGAGTAGGTTCGGATCTGACACGGGGCTTGCTTTTCCAGCAAGGTTCCAAACAAGTGTTGTTGCATGCCAGTTCCCCATTTCAAAATCCACCACCAGGTCACTTTCTCAGAGACAGGATGGACTTAAGAGTGATGCCCCTGCATTTGGCAGATACACATAATCTGCGGTGTTAAGATGTATTGAAGCTAATTGGGATTTTCCTGTTGGCCGCCAGGCTCACAGAGGCAATAGGGGCTATTTTAGATGTCTGGAGAGGTCCTAGCTCCAGTAGAATGCCAGGGAGTGATGCCAACAAAGCATAGAAGCCCTCCCTCAACTCTTGTGGTGCAATGGTAGTGTCCCTACCTCTGAGCCAGGAGGCCGGGGTTTCAAGTTCCACTTTCACCAGAGGTGTCGCATAACATCCCGGAACAGATTGATTGCATATATCCAGAAGCCCTCCCTGCCTTTCTTAGTGCAACAGCAGTAGCAAGCTATCTTTAAAATGGGATGCACAACATATTAGTCCCATGTTTACATTGTTCATGAGCCCATCCATTCTGTTATTAAGATAATTAACTTTGGTTTCTAGAATAAACCACATGGGACAAAGATGAAACTCTGCACAGCATTGCGTTAGTGTGCTTGACAATGGAGACTCTGGTGATGACAGCCAACCCTCTAACAAGTCTATTTCTCTTTGACTATTCCTTGCCTTGCTTTATTGTCATTTGATGGTAATATTGTCTGTGCTCTCAGGAGTGGTTCCCATGCTGGTGCCTTCTTTATTCAAATCTATTTCAGAGCTGCAACCCTGCTGTTTGGCAAGAGAAGTACAATCAAAAATATGGAAAGAAGTGGAGTCAAGTGGAGCAAAAGATTTATCAGTTGCTGATCACAGATGTTTTAAAATCTACCAAGTATTTCAGTGCCTTTACTTGTTACTATTTGCATCTGATAAACAAAAACCTGTCAAAAATTCTGAGTGTTTTTTGCAGCAAGTAGTAAGACAGTTTTACAAATTCAGGAGAACAGAATATTATGCTAGTTACTAAGAGTGTTTGGGGACACGGAATCCAGCTTGATGAACAATTTGACATGACACAGGTTCCTATATGTTATTATATTCCTAGATTAAACAGGAGCACAATATAAGCCAAGAAAATTTGTGAATGATTTGACATCTGTTATTTCTTCCAAAGCATGGTGACACAATAGGCCTGTTAGAAGGAGGACAATTGACATTGAGTGGCAAAAACAATTAAAGATGCAGGGATAATATCACACTGCTGCTTCTGGCTGAAGCATGGGCAATCACTCGGCTTAATGACAATTGCTCACACATAGCTCATTTTAATGGCATTTGCTCATGCACAATCACCCAATTAGCTGCAGAGTCTGGAAGTATTTATCCTAGGGATTATTTCCAAAAAAAAAACAATTATTTCAAAAGCCAGTTGCACAGTTATAAATCTCAAGACTAACAGTATAATGAAATAGTAAAGTGACAAGTAGAAGCAAAATACATATAAAGTAGTTTTCATGGCTTAATATGAACATAATGGACATGTAAAACATACTTTTATTCCCCAATACTTAATCATTATAAAGTACCGACAATCTCCCCTACTGATACAGCAGGTAACTACAACATACTGTCATGTAAAGTAGAAGATCTCAAAATTAGATTCTTTAGAGTCGAACTAAATTTGTGCCAGGCCACCACTGCGATATCTTTCAAGCGAACAATCTTTCCACTGGAACAGGTAAGCCTTGTTATTCGATCTCAGCTCACAGCTCTTATTTCAACAAGACCTAGTGAACTGTTTACCTTGTGTCCCAATTAAGGCAGCAAGCCAGCTATGCAACTCAGATCCTGGGAGGATTTGAGAAGACCTGGAAGGGTCTGACAGCAGTGTGCAATCATGCTTGAGTAGGAAGAAGCATTCTTGCATCTCTTGGCTCCACTTTAAAACGATGTATTTGTAAACTAACTGTAAATTTTTGATAGGTAGCTTAAAGCTCCTTTAAAGACCATTGGTTAGGCTGTCTGTAAACCAACACCTGAAGAAGGACTGAGGATCTGAAAGCTTGTGTTTTCAAATAAACCTGTTGGAGTATAACCTGGCGTCGTGTGATTTCTGACTTTGTGGCAACACCGGCATCTCCACATCATGTAAATCAGATAGTCTTGAGAGGAGCTACACCATTCTGGGTAAGGGAATTTACAGAATGGTTCTAAAACAGATGTCAAGTCCTTTATTAGCAAATTCGAGCAGCTAGATGTCTGAAAAAATATATGCAAGTGCCCAGAAATTAACATAAGCTTTAATCTTTCGGCGCTAATATTTGAAGAGTTATTTAGCGCAAATTACAGTTACAGTAGAGGTCACCATTGAAGGATACCTGTGATACTCAAGTAGCTTTGGCATCTTTGGAAACCTACCTCAGTGAGAGTCCTCAGTTTCAAGAGGAGAGGAGAAAGAATTGATAATTGACAAAAAATTATAATAAAAAATGAAATATTTCATCTGTAAATTGTTAAAGCTGCATGTCCAAAATAAAGGAGCAAAACAGCAATTTATCCACAGCAGGAGGGTTGTGGCCATGTAAAGAAAAAGACATTTACTCATATGTTTGTAGTGCAGTTGAATTATGTAGGATTGCATGGGATATAGCACCCAGAAATCCCAAGGCCATTCAACACAGCTATTCATGCCAATGTTTATGCTCCACTTAAGCTTCTTCCCATCATTTCTTTTCTAAATCTATCATCATAATCCCCTATTCCTTTCTCCACCAAATGCTTGTTTAGCATTCCCTTACATACACCCATACTAGCCATTTCAATTACAATGTGTGGCACTGAGTTACACATTCATCATTCTTTAGGTAAAGAAGTTTCTTTTGAATTATCGACAACACAGTGTGGAGCTGGAGGAAAGCAGAAATGTAGAAGGGTCCCGACCCGAAACATCAACTTTCCTGCTCCTCTGATACTGCCTGGTCTGCTGTGTTCCTCCAGCTCCACACTGTGTTATCTCTGACTTCAGCATCTGCAGTTCTTGCTATCTTCTTAACTATCTATTGGATTACTTGGTAACTATCTTACATTCATGGCCTGTAGTTACGTTCTTTCCCACATGAGGCAACATTCGGTCTGTATCCACTCTATTGAAATATTCCATAGTTTTAAAAGCTTTCATGAGGCCACTTGCTGTTCTTCGTACTTAAGACAGAAAGCGAGTCAGCTTTTCAATCCTTTTGTCATAATTATACCCATTCATTTCTGGGATGATCCTTGTAAATCTTTCTGTACTTTCTCCAATGTCTTTATATCCTTTTAATAATATGTTAATCAGAACTTCACCCAATGTTCTCAGTGTAGTGTAACGAAGGTTCAATATAGATTTAGCATAACTTCTCTACTTTTCAATTCTATTGCTGTAGAAGTAAAGGCGAGGGTTTGTATGCTTTTTCAGGACCTGGCTAACCAATGGCACAACGTTTAGTCATTAGCATATTTATATTCTGAGATCCCGTTGTTCCTCTTCTCCATAGGTGCTTGCACATTCCAAGTAACAACTGACATCTCCATTCATTCTACAAAAATGTATAATCCTGCATATATCTATGTCAAACGTCGCTTACCAATTATTTGCCTATTCTGCAGTTTATTAAAGTCCTCCTGTAATTTGCTGCAGTCCTCAGCATTGACTGACCCCTCAACGTGGTGTCATCACAAATTTAATAATTGTATCTTTGATTTCGAAGTTTATGTTATTAAAATTTTGAATAGTTCTGGTCTTAACACTGATCCTTGTTGAACGACAACTTCCTAGCTTCTGCCACTGTGAAGCACCAGCTTCCCACTCTCTGCTTTCTATCTTGAGGTCAGCCAGCAATCCATGCTCCCACTTCACCCTTCACCACATATTATATCATAAGACCATAAGACATAGGAGCAGGAATTAGGCCATTCGGCCCATCAAGTCTGCTCCGCCATTCAATCATGGCTGATAAGTTCCTCAACTCCATTCTCCTGCTTTCTCCCCATAACCTTTGATCCCCTTGATAATCAAGAACCTATCTATCTCAGTCTTAAATGTACTCAATGACCTGGCCTCCACAGCCTTCTGTGGCAGTGAATTCCATAGATTCACCACTCTCTGGCTGAAGAAGTTTCTCCTTATCTCTGTTCTAAAATGTCTTCTCTTTAATCTAAGGCTGTGCCCTTGGCCCCTAGTCTCTCCTACCAATGGAAGCATCTTCCCAACATCCACTCTGTCCAGGCCATCCAGTATTCTGTAAGTGTCAATTAGATGCCCCCTCTTCCTTCTAAACTCCGATGAGTATAGTCCCAGAGTCCTCAAACACTCCTCATATGTTAAGCTTTCCATTCCTGGGACCATTCTCGTGAACCTCCTCTGAACCCGCTCCAGGGCCAGTACATCCTTCTTGAGATATGGGGCCCAAAACGGCACACAAAACTCCAAATGTGGCCTGACCAGAGCCTTATAAAGCCTCAGTAGTACATCCCTGCCTTTATATTCAAGTCCTGTCAAATAAATGCAACATTGCATTTGCCTTCCTAACTATTGCTTTAACCTGCAAATTTACCTTGGGAGAATCTTGGACTAGAACTTCCAAGTCTCTTTGCACTTCAGACTTCTGAATTTTCTCCCCATTTAGAAAATAGTCCATGCTTTTATTCTTCTTATGAAAGTGCATGACCTCACAATATCCCACATTGTAGTCCATCTGCCACTTCTTTGCCCACTCTCCTAACCTGTCCAAACCCTTCTGAAGCCTCCCCACGTCCTCAATACTACCTGTCACTCCACCTATCTTTGTGTCATCTTCAAACTTAGCCAGAATGCCCACAGTTCCTTCATCTAGATCATTAATGTACAAAGTGAAAAGTTGTGGTCCCAGCACTGACCCTTGCGGAACTCCATTTGTCACCGGCTGCCAACTGAGAAAGACCCTTTTCTCCCCACTCTCTGCTTTCTGCCAAACAGCCAATCTTCTATCCATGCTAGCACCTTGCCTCTAACACCATGGGCCCTTATCTTACTCAGCAGCCTTCTGTGTGGCACTTTGTCAGAGGCCTTCTTGAAGTCCAGGTAGATAACATCCATTGGCTCTCCTTGGTCTACCCTGCTCGTTACTTCCTCAAAGAATTATAGCAGACTTGTCAGGCATGAATTCCCCGTGATGAAACCATGCTGACTTTGCCCTATTTTACTAGACACTTCCAAATATTCAGAAATCTCATCCTTTACAATGGACTCCAAAATCTTACCCACGACCGAGATTTGTACAGGCTAATAGGCCTGTAATTTTCCATCTTTTGCCTTACTTTCTTTTTAAACAGGGGCATCACGTTAGCGATTTTCCAGTCCTCTGGGACCCTCCCTGACTCTAGCGATTCCTGAAAGATCACCACTAACGCTTCCACTATCTCTTCAGCTATCTCCTTTAGAACTCTGGGGTGTAGTTCATCTGGTCCAGGTGATTTGTCCACCTTCAGGACAATCAGTTTTACTAGCACCTTTTCCTTGGTGATGGCCACCATACTCAGCTCTGCTCCCTGACTCTTTGGGATATTACTCGTGTCTTCCACTGTGAAGACTGACGCGAACTAATTATTCAATTCCTCAGCCATTTCCTTGTTCCCCACTACAATGTCCACTTTTGCCTCTCTTTTGCCCTTTACATATCTAAAGAAACTCTTACAGTCTTCACTTATATTACTGGCTAGCTTACCCTCATAATTAATCTTCTCCTTTCTTATTTTTTTTTTGTTGTCCTCTGTTGGTCTTTGTAAACTTCCCAATCCTCTGGTTTCCCACTGCCCTTCGCCACATTATATGCTTTCTATTTTGCTTTTATGCTATCCCTGACTTCCTTAGTCAGCCATGGTTGCCTCATCCTCCCTGTACCATGCTTCTTTTTCCGAGGGATGAATTTTTGTTGCGTCTCCTGAATTACTCCCAGAAACTCCTGCCATTGCTGTTCCACTGTCTTTCCTGCAAGGCTCCTCTTCCAGTCAATTCTGCCCAGCTCCTCCATCATACCTCTGTAGTCGCCTTTATTCAGCTGTAATACCGTTACCTCTGATTCTATCTTCTCCCTCTCAAATTGCAGATTAAATTCTATCATCTTATGAGCACTGCCTCCTAAGGGTTCCTTTACCTTAAGCTCCCTTATCAACTCTGCCTCATTCCTCAACACCAAATGCAGTATTGCCTGTTCCCTTCTCGGCTCCACCATAAGCTGCTCCAAAAAGCCATCTCGTAGACATTCCACAAACTCCTTTTCTTGCAATCCACTACCAATATGATTTTCCCAGTCCACCTACATATTGAAATCCCCCATGATCACTGTGACTTTCTTACACACCTTTTCTATCTCCCGGTCTTTCTTGCGTCCCAGCTCCTGACTACTGTCTGGAGGCTTGTACACAACTCCAACTATGTTTTTTCACCTTTGTGGTTTGTCAATTCTACCCGCACAGATTCTACACCATCTGACCCTAATTCGTTTCTTCCTACTAATTTAATTTCATTTCTCACTAATAAAGCAACCCCATCCTTTCGGTCCACCTGCCTTTTCAATAGGATGTATAGCCTTGGATATTCAGTTCCCAATCCTGATCCCCTTGCAGCCACGTCTCTCTTATTCTGTGATCATATTCATTAGATTATGGTGAGGCATGTTATCAAAAGTCTTTTGAAACTTTAGCTAAACTACATCCAGCACATTGTCACTGTCCACTTTCTCTCTTAACAAGTACGGTAACTCTGTCTATTCTTTTTCACTTTCTATCTTTTCTAAATATATTATATCTTGTGATGTTTCATTTCCAGTCTTATTTTTTTCTGTAGCCATGTCCCAGCAACCTGATTGCTCTCAATGCATGAATTGTATTAAACTCTCCTGTTTTATTGTGCATTATTGCAGACATTTTTATGCATTTTAACAAGATTTCCTCACATTGTAAATTTAACAATTTTCTTTTGATTCCTGTACTGCAACTTCATTTATTCTTTTGTTATCAATTTCCTTCCTTACTTGATTCTTTCCTATGCTTTCCTGCCCTGTTTTATTTACATTTAGGCTGTTTATCTTGTAGATCTCTCCCTGCCTCTTACTCGGTTAAAGGTTTTTTTTTCACATCCCAACATACCCTTTCTGCTAGAATACAGGTCCCATTCCCATTTCGGGAGTGTCTATCCCATTGTACAGCATCTTGTTCCAGAACTAGTGTTAATCTCTCATAAAATGGAACCTTGTGTTTCATACCAGCCTTTTAGGCATGTGCCAATGCTCCTAGTGCTCCTACAATAATTTGCACATAGTTTGGACAATAATCTGGAGATTATTTTCCTTGAGCTCAAGTTGAACTTCTAATACTCTTCAGCAGGATATCCTCCCTGTTCCTTAATCTGTTTTTTTTTCCCACATGGACCATGCCAACTGTATTTGTGCCATCCCATTCCAGATTCCTCTCCAGCCACTCTGCAATAGCACTTACTGGAAAAGTACCCTTCTGGATTTTCATTTTTAACTGCAGAGGATGCTTTCAGTAACTTTAATTATAGAGTCCCCTATTATTACCACAATTCAATTCTGTTCTTGCCCTGCAGCAGACAGTCTTTTATGACTAGATGTTGTGTGATAATTCAATCAATTCTGTTTGGTGGAGGACACAGGAGGACATGTCAGAAATAGCACCATGGTGTAGAAGTGCCAGTGTTGGACTGGGATGGACAAAGTCAAAAATCACACGACACCAGGTTATTGTTCAACAGGTTTATTTGAAATCACAAGCTTTCTGAGCGCAACCCCTTTGTCAGGTGCAGTGAGAGGAGAGCACACAGATACAGAGTTTATAGGCAGAGAGATGAAGGATAATACAACTGGTTTGAGAGGAGTGAACAAACCTAAAATGGCTGACTGACTGCCTCCTGTTGGATCTTTAATCATTCTCAAAACAGATTCTGAAATTTGAATCTTAATCAATGGAAACTTGTGTCTCCTTTCTCCATACCCTGCTTCTGCAATTTCTAGAGTGCAGGAATGTATGAATGGTTAAAGATTCAATAGGAGGTAGTCAGTCAGCCATTTTAGATTTGTTCACTCCTCTCACATCAGTTTTATGATCGTTTGATCTCTCTGCCCTTCATCTCCCTGCCCGTAAACTGTGTGTCTGTATGCTGTCCTCTCACTGCACCTGATGAAGGGGCTGTGCTCTGAAAGCTTGTGATTTCAAATAATGCTGTTGGACTATAACCTGGTGTTGTGTGATTTTTGACTAGAAACAGCACAAGGCATATCTAAAAGTGAGACATCAACAATACAGAAATATTTGTGTGCTGAACAGCATAAGCAGCAAGTGATAGACAGAGCTAAGCGATCCCACAACCAACAGATCAGATTTAAGCTCTGCAGTACCAAAACACCCGGTCGTAAATGGTGGTGAGAAGTAAACAACTCACTGGAGGAGGAGGATCCACAAATATCCCCATTGTCAATGATGGAAGAGCCCAACACATCAGTTCAAAAGGCTGAAGTATTCACAGCAATCTTCAAGCAGAAGTGCCGAATGGATGATCCATTTCGGCCTCCTTCAATGGTCCCCAGCATTACAGATACCAGTCTTCAGCCAATTCGATTCACTCCACATGGTATCAAGAAATGGTTGGAGACGCTGGAAACTTCAAAGGCTACCGGCCCGGACAACATTCTGACGATAGTACTGAAGACTTATGCTCCAGAACTTGCTGCTCCCCAAGCAAAGCTGTTCCAGTACAGGCACACCTCATCTACCTAACAATGTGAAAATTGCCCAAATATGTTCTGTATACAAAAAGCAGGACAAATCCAACTCGACCAATTACCGCCCCATCAGTCTACTCTCAATTATCAGTAAAGTGATGGAAGGTGCCATCAACAGTGCAAGTAGCATCTGCTCAGCAATAACCTGCTCAGTGACGCCCAGTTTGGGTTCTGCCAGGGCCACTCAGCTCCTGACCTCATTACAGCCTTGGTTCAAACATGGACAAAAGAGTTGAATTCCAAAGGTGAGGTGAGAGTGACAGCCCTTGACATCAAGGCCGCATTTGACTGAGTGTGGCATCAAGAAGCCTTAGCAAAACTGGAATCAATGGGTATCAGGGAGCAAACTCTCCGGTGGTTGGAGTCAAACCTGGTCATAGGAAGATGGCTATGATTGTTGGAGGTCAAGCATCTCAACTCCAGGACGACTCTGCAGGAGTTCCTCAGGGTAGTGTTCTTGGTCCAACCATCTTCAGCTGTATCTTCATCAATGACCTTCCTGCCATCATTATATCAGAAATAGAGATGTTCACTGATGATTGCATAATGTTTAACACCATTTGTGACTCTCAGATACAGAAGCACTTCATGTTCAAATGTAATAAGATCTGAACAATATCCAGGCTTGGGCTAAGGAGTAGCAAGTAACATTCACACCACCAATAAGAGGCAAACTAACCACCACCACTTGACATCCAACAGTGTTACAATCACTGAATCCCCCACAATCATAATCCTAGAGGGTTCAATTGACCAGAAACTGAACTGGGCTAGCTATATAAATGCTGAGGTTGCATAATTAGGTCAGAGGTGAGAGATCGTGAAGAAAGTAACTCACTTCCTGGCTCCCAAAAGCCTGTCCTCCATCTACAAGGCACAAATCAGGAGTGTGATGGAATTTTCCCCACTTGCCTGGATGAGTGCAGCTCCAACAACACTCAAGAAGCTTGATACATTCCAAGATGACAGAAAGTTTGGAAAGGATAGATGCCAGGTGGTTTTGAGAGCCATGGGAACAATGAAGACCCATAATTATCCTTGGTGTTTTTATGCCACCTGATTAACATCACATCCACAGGCATCTGCTCCCTCCACCACCAATAGTCAGTACATACTGCCACTACTATCTACAAAATACACTGCAGAAATTTGCCCAAGATCCTGAGATGGCACCTTCCAAACCCATGACCGATTTCATCCAGAAGGACAAGAGCAGCAAATACAAGGGAACACCACTACTTGCAAGTTCTCCTCCAAACCACTCATCATCCTTACTTGCAAATATTTCACCATTCCTTTACTGTCACTGGGTCAGAATCCTGGAATACCTTCCCTAAGGGCGTTATTGGGTCTGTCTAAAAGCACATGGACTGCAGCGGTTCAAGAAGGTTGCTCACCACCACTTTCTTACGGGACAGACAATAAATGCTGCCCAGCCAATGACACCCACATCTCACGAATGAATGAAAGAAATCAGTTTCAGGAGCCCATTTAAAATTTTTAAAATGCTTTTCCTTCCTCAAAGTTCTGTTGCTTATAATGAATTAAAAATTTAACCAATTTCCTACAGATTTGTTCAACCAGATAGCATCTTCAGTATTAGATGGTGTTATAATTTACATGTCTGTGATGATTTGAGTGAAGATAGTTGCTCACGCAATTGCTGTCAATTTGCTGGTAGTATCAGATATGGACCTCTGGGTGGCAAGAGCTTGTATCCAGTCTGTTTCTTTTTTTCCTTACTCTGGTTGGACGCTGCTTTTGTTCAAAAAAATCTGTTCATGCATTGAAACAGGCTGACAAGAACCATGTCTGGCATAATATGGAGTCAACAATGACCACCAATGTTGAACACTGCTCCTCTTGGATGAGAGCCAACACTAATACTTCACTCTGCGTAACATTTTCTCCAACTTCACCAGCTATTTCCATCTTTTTTGTTTAAATGCAGGCTCGAGCAGCACTCAGGAGACCTTAGGAGAGAGGAGGCCACAGTCTGAACATGTCTTTGATAGCACCAGGTCTGAGGAAAAGGTGTGTGAATCCTCAAAGGATGCACTGGTAAGGTGTTCAGATGGAAAAGCCTGAACTTACCCTTTGGCCGTTAGAATAGAGAAGTAGAACTTCTTTTAAAGGCTTAAAACGAGTCAATTTTAGTATTCACAGAGACTTGGATATACTTAACCATAGAGCACAGAAGGTTAGCTTGAGCAAACAATTTGGAAATTCAATGCATTTTTGGCCTTTATTCTCTGGGGATTCCAGCACAGGAATAAGGAAGTCTAGTTACAGTTGTATAGAGGTACAGTCTAGTGAGACTATATCTGCAGTATGCAGTTTCAGTCTCCATATTGACAGAAAGATTCACTTGCTTTGAAAGTGGTATGGCAGATGTCCCCTAGATTGGCTTCTGGCATGAGAGGATTGTGTTATAATGAAGTGTTATAATAATATTTGGTTTAACCTTCCTTAGAAGAATGGTGAGGTACTGGCGATCTAATTGACATTTGAAGATTCAAAAGGGTTTGATATTGTAAACACTAAAAGATTGTTTCCCCTGACTAGGCAATCTAGAACATAAGGGCACAGTGTGAGGATAAAGAGGCATTCACTCAGAAATGAGAAATTCCTTCACTCAGAGGATTGTGAATCTTTGGAATTCTCCACCCCAGAGAGTTGTGGATTTTCCAGTTTAGAAAAGGCTGAGATAGATAGACTTCTAATTTCTCTAGGAATCAAGGAATGTAAAGAACAAGCAAAAAAGTGAAGTTGAAGCTGCAGATAAGCCATCATTGTACTCAATAGGCTTAAGAGCCTAAATTATCTAAATTGACTAATTTATATTCGTATGTTCACCTGTCAAACACCCACCTATTGCAGAGAGAATTTCTTGAACAAGGAAACATCTATGTGAGTTTAGGAACTTCTATTCACAGGTAATCATCTCCTACACAGGATGACATGTTTCTCCAGAGAAATACGAATTTAGTGAATTCATACTAGTGGCTTATCTGAACAGAGAGATAATAAAGTTCACTGACAGTGCCTTTTTCTGATGTAGATAACATGATACAAGTGGAAGTCAGAGATCCTGTTCAAACTAAGAAGCTAAATGCAAACAAAATGGAGATGCGTTCAATGGAAAACAGAGACTAGAGTGTGTGAAGTGAGAAAACAGTCAAAAGAAAAGTTGGTAATTGTGGAAAGGAGGCTATTTGGGTAGAGTAAATCCACTCTTAGTGAATTATATAAAAGGAACAAGGAAGAGATGAAGATGCTTTTGGAATAGGAAAGAGAGGTGGTACTATGCTCAATTGCTGTGAGTGGTGAAGGATGTAATACAGGAGAAGGAGTTGTTTAGGGTGCTGACAGACAGTTTGGGAAGGAAAAGTGTTCGATATCATTGAGAGACATGGCAAAATGAATACCTGTACTTAAGTTGTTGCTCTTGTTTGGCTTTTGAAGTATTCCTTGCATTGTCTGTACCTTATGGAACTGACAGTTTCAGCAAACTCTCTTCATCCTTGATGGATGATATCCTTGTGAATTTTTCTCCCATTTGTTCCAAAGAGAACGTCATCCTTCTGCTCACCCCTGCAACCAATGCCTTCAGAGAGGCCTCAGAGAACTTGAAAAATTGCTTCAGATTTGAATAAAAGCGACGTACTGCAGATGCTGGAGATCTGAAATAAAAACAGAAAGTGCTGGAGAAATACAGCAGGTCAGTCCGCATCTGTGAAGATGAGAAACTGTTCTGAAGAAGAGCCATATCAATCTTAAAACTTTAACTCTGTTTCTCTCCACAGATGCTGCCAGATCTGCTGAGTTTCTCCAGCAGTTTCCGTTTTTATTGCTTCAGATTCGTTTGGGTTTAAGTTAATCACTTTGTGGCAGTCTTTGAGAATTAACTATAACTTCTTTGAAATAGAACTCTGGAGGCCCACTTCATATTTCTCCAGAAAATGGGCTGCATCCTGATGCCAAGTCAGTTGGGTGGGAAACCTACTAACCAAAAGTTAAGGAGGCCAAGTTATTAAACTGCTCTAGTCTGAAATCTGACCAAGAAACATATTTTGCAGTCACCCACCTAAAAACCCTGTTCTCAGGAAGGATCACTGGGTCCAAAACGTTAACTCTGATTTCTCTCCACAGATGCTGCCAGACCAGCAATTTCTGTTTTCCTTTGTACCTAAAAACCCCTTCAGGTTAAAGTCGATCCCAACAATACATGTTATAATTGACTCTCGTTTTTTGTCCCACAGAGGTAATAGTGAGCCAATGTAACATAGCAGCTTACATATTTGCTGTAAGAAGTAATTGGACAACAATCAGTCATAAAATAGAGTTGCTAAATAAACCGTCTAAAGTTCTTGACAGCTCTTTTTCTACATCCATCTGGCTCACCACATCATGCCAGTGAACGGCCATTTAACTTCAACACCAACCTGCTGTTTTGCAACACCTTTAATGTTAGAAGCAGTCACAAGGCACTTCACAGAACAAAGAAAAAAGAAACAGGAGAATGAAAGTAAGAAGCTTAAATACTCAGACAGAATTTTTACTTACCTGTCTTGCAGGAAACCTGTTAGCTGAAAAGCCAGGTTGGGACAACCCACTCACATTAGTGGTCAGTTCACACTGAGGAGGGCCTGCCTCAAAGTGGACATAGCTTAAGAGGAAAGGGTGATTGGAAACACCGGAAAGTTGACAGGAATTTGGTGGGGATGGCAGGACTGACGTGTGAAGAGAGATTAGATCGGTTAGGAGTCTTCAGTGGAATTTAGAAGAATGAGAGGGGCAATTTCATAGAAACCTATAAAATTCTAACAGAAAGGATATTTCAATTATCAAAAAGTCTAGGATCAGGGGTCACAGACTAAGGATTCAGGGTAGGCCATTTAGGACTGAGATAAGGAGAAATTTCTTCAGCTAGAGAAGGGGGAGCCTTGTAGAATTCTCGGTCACAGAAAGCGATTGAGGCCAATCATCGAATGAGTCAAGAAGAATTTAGATATAGTTCTTGGGGCTAAATGGATCAAAAGGTATGAGGAGAAAGTGGGGCAGGGTACTGAGTTGGATGATCAGCCATGATCATATTCAATAGTGGAGCAGGCTTAAAAGAGGGAATGACCTATTCTTGCTTCTATTTCTATGTTTCTATGTTTGAGGGAAGAGAGGGGTTGCAGCTCGATGTTGTAGCAGTTAGAGGAGATTTTCAAACAGAAGTAGGAATTGACTGAGTTTGGGTCAGGGTGGTGGGTTTCAACCAAGTTAGGGAAGGAGTGTGGTAAGGGTCTGCTGATTCCAAGTGGATGGTTGGCATCTGAACAGTGAGACAATCAAAGACACCTTGTTTGAGATGTGCAATGAACTGGGGCCTAGTTGTAGGGTGTTGAGTTGTTGGAGATTATAGGCTTCATGTGGAAGGTCAATAAGGCCAGTTCAGATCATGGAGGCTCTTCAAGCAGGAAACTACATCTACAATAGATGTGATGTTATTTGTCTCATGAACCCATCTTAAAGAAGCTGTCAGGTTCTTAGAAAGTAAAGCCAGTGCCTTTTAAATTGTCAAAAGTGGAATAACAGCAAAACTTGCCAATTAATTATCATATTGTCACAATCTTAGACCTCAGAAACAGGACGGTTAAAAGAAGTTACTTCTATAGAAAGCTTTGTGGAACCTGTAATAATTTAAAAACATCTGTTAAAAGGCATTTTCAGAATTTGATATCATAGAAAGAGCCATTGTAGTCTTCTTGTATAGTGAAAAAAAACTGCTTCATGTGACTTGATGGCCCTTGACCTGGAATCAGTACCAACAGGAAAGAAGTTAAAAAAGGACTATGGCTGGTAGACAAAGCAAAGCCATAAGCAGTGAGCTGCAAGTGTGAAATTGATCATTGCATAGGTATAGATGCAAAAGAGAGCTATAGACAAAGGAGAATTTCAGAGTGGGAACAAAAAAGGCACATTATAAGGAACAAAAACAGAAATTGCTGGAAAGTCTTAGCAATTCTTCAGAACTGAATCAAATCTTCAGAACTGAAGAAGGGTTACTCAACCTGAAATGTTAACCCAGATTTCTCTCCACGGATGCTGTCAGACCTGCTGAGATTTTCCAGCAATTTCTGTTTTTATTTCAGATTTCCACTTTCCTCAGTTCTTTCTTTTTATTTTCACATTTATGAGGATGTGTGTATATGTGATACAATTAAACAGGACAGAAATCCAAAGACAAGGTGAGAGATGCGATTGTGAACTGGACCTTTTACTGTTGCTGCTGAGTTTTGCTGGAACTGAACAAACCTTTAATAGGGTTGATTCAAGGGAATGACAAAGGAGTCTTTGGAAAACCTGTGCCATCAAGTCTGAAATGAAACTAGACAAGGAGGCTCTGCAGGAGTGTTTGGGTGGTGAGTGAGTCCAAGGACCTCAAATATATTACAGCTGCCAATGAACACAATTCAAGGCTGAAAATAAATGTGAGGTGCTGCATTTTGGGAAGGTAGATCAGGGCAGGACTTATACACTTAATGGTAAGGTCTTGGGGAGTGTTGCTGAACAAAGAGACCTTGCAGTGCTGGTTCATAGCTCCTTGAAAGTGGAGTCGCAGGCAGACAGGATAGTGAAGAAGGTGTTTGGTATGCTTGCCTTTATTGGTCAGTGCACTGAGTATAGGAATTGGGAGGTTATGTTGCTGCTGTACAGGACATTGGTTAGGTCATTTTTGGAATACTGTGTGTAATTCTGGTTTCCCTGCTATAGGAAGGATGTTGTGAAACTTGAAAGGGCTTCAGAAAAGATTTACAAGAATGTTGTCAGGGTTGGAGGGTTTGAGCTATAGGGAGAGGTTGAATAAGCTGGGGCTATCTTCCCTGGAGTGTGTAGGGGTTCTGTTTGCGATCAGTAATCAGTTGATTTGTAGTTGGATTGGATCACTCCCAGGTCTCTGGTACTGAAACTAAACTTGTTTAGGAATGTGAAATGAAGAAGGCAGTAGACAGGTGTTTCAGGGGCAAAAGAGTCTCAGCATTTATTAAATACAAAAGGGTAAGTATATTTACAAGTAATAAAGGCAAATACAACAGAGTGAAATTGACAGTACTGAAGACTAAACACACTATTAAATCAAATACAGGTTAAACACCATTGGAACTAAACAACAGGGTTTTGATCATAGAAACTTTTAGTCAAGCTTCCTATCATTGGGATGTCTCCACTGTCACCACCCATCTTCCCCTCCCTGCTAGTTGGTTGGATACTTTGGGATCTCGGGAGTTTAAGCTCACCACTGGGGATAAACGCGATTTTGAAGTACAACTGGCCATTCCCGCTTGTAGTACCTGGGGCCTCGATAAAGACTTTGAATGGAGTGGGCCTTCAGTCTGGATTGAATCTGCTGATGTGGTAGGATGCATAATGAATTTATCAGGTGAGGACTTGGTTTTTCTGACTTTGTGGTGGTTTTTGTGAGCTGGTTTTCACCTCAGGATGTGTCAGAGGCCTTGTGGTGTTGATTGGGTCGGTGATTTTCAGAGGTTGTCTGTTATCAGATCTGCTAGTCGTTGTCAGTCGTCATTAGTTATCCTGGTATGGAACAGGCCCGTGTTGGTAGGTTTCAGGATTGCCATCAGGATCCCTCTTCTGGAGATAGTTGTGCAGATCGTTCTAGGGGAGAATAGCTCTTTCAGTTCCCTCTCCAGGGGTTGGCTGCAGGGAAAGCTCTCTCAGGTGAGTTCGGGGCCTGCAATTATACTAATTGCACATCTCTTATCTTCATGCCAAATCTGTGCTTGCCATTGTGTTACTGGTGGGCTCAACACAGTGTGGAGCTGGAGGAACACAGCAGGTCAGCAGCATCAGAGGAGCAGGAAAGTTGACATTTTGGGTCGGGATCCCTTGAGGCAATTCGCTTCCTTATAGTTAAGAGCAGATATGAATGTATTTTGATTAAATGGAATTCTGGGTATCTCTGTGCATGAATATTATCAAACTTGAATGTCTGGTGTCTGCAAAGGCTCCATTCAGTCTGAGTTGGGTGGAGTTTAGGCTGGTTGATTGTTTGTTTTAGAGTGGATGTGTGAATTGGATTTTTGGGCTGAATAATAGTTCCAAGCAGCTATCTCTGTGTCTGTGTAATTTTCCCAGAGCTTGGCCCAGTCGCCTTTTGTTTTAACTTATTTCAAAAGTCCAGGATATTGGTCTGGTATTTCAGAATATAGGGGTTTTTGCTCAATCTTACAAACATCAGAAGCTGAGGGGTGACCTGAGGATGTTCATGAAATCGTAAGGAGCATGGATAGGGTAAATAGGCCAGGTCTTTTCCCTGGGATGGGAATGTCCAAAACTAGAGGGCATAGATTTAAGGTGAGAGGAGAAAGATTTAAAAGGGACCTAAGTGTGGTGCATGAATGGAATGAGCTGCCAGAGGAAGTGGTTGAGGCTGCTACAATTACAACATTTAAAAAGCACCTGGATGGGTGTATGAGTAGGAAGGGTTTAGAGGATATGGGCCAAATGCTGGCAAATGGGACTAGATTTATTTAGGATATCTGGTCAGCATGAACGAGTTTGACGGAAGGATTTGTTTCCATGCTGTACTTCTCTATGTAAGAGAGCTCATGTACTAGAAGCTAAATTGGAGAACTTCCGAACCAAATGCCTTTAGGGGATGATGCAATTTTTTGTGGTTGTTTGGTTTTCAGGCTGGAGAAAGGTTTGTGATTGGGTTCCTCAGGGTTTGGTTTTGGGACCCATTCTTTTCCTGATATATATTAATGACCTCGCTGTTGATGTGCAAATGACAATTTCAGAGTTTGCAAACGACATGAAATATGGAAACATTGCAAACTCAGAGAACGAGAGTATAGAATTCCAAAAGGACTTAGAAAGCTGGTAGATTGGGTGGATGGGTAACAGATAGGGTTAATTGCAGAGAAGTGATGCATTTTGGTAGGATGAACACTGAAAGATAATATAAAATGGGGGGTTTACAATTCAAAAGGGGATGCAGAAACAGACGGACCTGGGTGTGTATGTGCACAGATCATTGTTTGCAAGTCAGATTGAGAGAGCAATTAATAAAGCATATAGTATCCTCAACTTAATTAATAGGGCCTTTGGCATTTTGTGTCATAGTCACTCCTCACAAGTATACCATAAACTATTTCAGCTCCCTTGAAAGCCTTTAAGATCTTGCTTAGAACCTTGATCCGCTTATGAGCAGAAATAGTTTCTCCCTATCAATGCTATCAAGTCCACTCATGATTTTGAAAACCTCTACCAGATCTCTACTTCGCTTTTTCTTACCACCTTCTTCAGTCTATCCTCATATCTGACATTTCTCATCCCTTGAGCCATTTTTGTAAACAAATTCTACACTCTCTTAAGTTCACAGCCTCCCTGGAACTGTATACCATAGTCCAGCTGAGGTCTGACAAGTGTCCTGTACAAGATCAACATCAATGTCTTGCTCTTGTACTCTATGTCCCTATTAATTTATGTAGGCTCCAACTCATGTTAAAGTAAAAGGGAAGGTTGCATATAATTTTAATTTGGGTGTGTGGGGGTGCAATGGAGTGGGTTAGGGCAGTGGGAAGTGTAGCCATTCAGTAAGTTTGCTTATTTTAGTGTGCAATTCCTCCAGGAAGATCATAACAGTATGTAAAGTTTAACTCGCTCCCTGGATTCTGGTTGGCTGCTTGTCAAACTTAACCTTCATTTAAAGATGGGAATGGATAGGTTGGAGACTAGTTTGGGTTGGGAAACTGATTTTTGATACATTAACCACCCACCTGAACAAAATCCACTTTTTTCTCCATATAAAATCCAGCCCTTGGATTCTATGTGGGATCTTAAAGGCTTTCATGGGAGCTGGAATAGTTTGTGGTACATTTGTGAGGTGTGACAATAACACAGAGAGCCAGAGTCAAAGGAAAGGTAGTTAGGTAAGGGATATTACAGGACTGGAAGTAGTCACAGAGATAGGGAGGGGTATACCCATTAAGTGACATAAACTTGAGCATAAGAATTTTAAATTTGAGGTTCTGGGAGGAGCCATATGTGTAACTAAAAGAAATCATGGCTGATCTATGAATATCAGATAACAGTTTGACAATGCATAGCTAACTGATGTGTTGAGAGAGGTAACAGAGGGATCATGTATGTCATCAATGTGTATGTGGAAATTAACCCCATGTCTGCAAAAGGGTGGTATGCAAGTGAAGATGAGCAGGCAACTAAGGACAGATCCTTTGACGCCTCCGGGGGTAACTGTTGGTAACTTCTTGTCCACTGTAATTTGCAAATTATGAGAAGAAAATGTGTTGAAGGTGCTTAAGTATCTATATCTCATAAGGACTATCCTTGGGGTACTTTTGTGACAAGAAGCCCTCTTTAGATTTAGCGTTTTCTTTAAGCTGTCAATAGACTAAGCTAGCATCATTAACGGATGTAGCACTGGTAATGTTAGTGATTTAATAGAAAGTTAACATATCAAATCAAACTGTCACACCACCAAATCTATTGCCTGGTTAATCTGCTGCAGAGTATGAATCAATTGATTTTATGCCAGTCTGTCCCCATGACTTGCAAACAGCAAAAAACAACTGTACAAATATTAACAGCAGCTGCTGTGTATAAAATATGTGCAACTCACAAGCTATTGATAACAGAACTAAAAATATATTAAACAGATAATTTCATTGATTTGTTTCTATTATTTCAAAATAGTTCCATATGAAAAATACTTTGGCTTAAAAAATCTCATTGCTGCTTGGATATTTGTACTTCACATGTTGTAATAAATCAAAATAGTGGGTGAGTACAGAACTTCAAAATATTGAAGTAATTGGCAACTTTGACAAGAATGTCAGCATCAAATCACTGGACAAGTGACAGTTTTTACAGTTATCAGCATCAGCTACAAATAGAAATATTTTATAAAAATGCATAGAAGATGGCTTTACCCTTCAGATGCTGTCACTTGCTTCTGTTTCCCAAGATATAGATTATTCTTCTAACCCGCAAAATGCAAACACACTGAAGGCAAAGGTCACTAAAGGGTTCAAAAAGGCATTCAAAGCGCAATAGAGAAGTATGGACTCTGAATGATGGAATGATCCTGCTGAAGCACAGCAATACAGTCTTGGATCTTTCTAATGGCTTTCACCAGGGAATCAGGGTAGCTTCCTGCCAGACCTGATAGATTCAGTCCTGCTTTGCTCATTATATTGCGCCGTAAACATGTTTGTGTCTCGCTTCTGAATTGATTGTCGAATAGATGAATGTCTGCCACAGTTACTCGAAGGCAGTTATTGCAGTGAAGCTTGGTCTGCTTATCTTGTGGTCACTTTCATTAGCTCTGCTCAGGTTCTCCTGACCTGCTATTAGTGACTGTAATTTAATTTTTCTCGCCAGTGTCATGGGTTATTTCTTCCATCTGAGCAGATATCTAATTTGTAAACTCCATCATTGTGTAAGGAATTTTCAATGACACATAGTACAACCTGTGTTTTAAGATTAACACGATACTAGCTATTTATCTTTAGTAATCTCTAATTCCAGTTATTTGGATTCAACTGGCAAGTAATACATTAACGTACAGTCTCTGTTTCCTCAGGCAAAAGCACTACAATATAGCTTTCAAGGGCAGTAATTGTATTTCAGTATTAATATGTCACATATTGCAGCAGTTGTGCTTTAAAAAAACTTCATGCTAAGCACCTGTGTTAACATCCTGTATCTTGTACTAAGTTGTTAAATAGATCGGACCTGCTAAAAATAAGTGAATAATCTTGATCAAATGGGCTTTGACAATTTTTGATCCTCATAAAACAGCTTCTGAATATGCAATTTAGGTTCAGATTAATCATCAGGCAATATTTCTAAAATAATAGGCGAAACCCATTTTCTAAGAATTAATGTATTTTTTATTTGATGTTTTGCAGCAATAATTTAAGGTGATAGTGCTTGGCAGAAGTAAAGAAAAATAATAGAGTCTGGTCTTAGCAACAATGGTGGGCCCTATGTGCTTAAAGACTTCAGGCACTTTCTTTACCTAAATCAACCACAAACAGTAAAAGTAAACTGAGAGTAGAGCTGATTGCTATAGTGTGTCCGCCAGGGTGTTCACAGAGGATAACTGCACACTGAAAGGAAACGTTGTTCTTTTTATCCTGGCAGAATCAGTTCTGTTCAACAAAATAATGCCTTCCACTGCTGGAAGATCACAAAGTAGCCACAGTTATGGTATTCACGGAAAGCTCTGGTGTTTAGTTCAAGGAGGAGCCATGGCAGCAAGGCTCTTAACCTGAATTAAAAATTGTTCAGTTTCCACGTTTTTGTTTGCATATCTGTAAATCATAGGTCATTTAATGCTTCAGATAGCAAGAATATTGTAAACAAATATCAGTTCAAAAGTAAGTGGCTACTATTCAATAAGATTCACCATGTGTTGGAAATAGCTTATAATGCAACCTGCTAACAAATTCAGTGTTAAAAAGCTGAATGCTGACAAATCATTTGCATAGATCTGGCAGTGGTATTTGCTAATTTATTCAGAAGTAATTGGCTATACTACTAGCTTTGTGCAGATTTTTTGTAAGGTAATTCTGTTGTTGCAATTAACTGATACTGAAACAATTTATGCTCCCTTCATTTAATATTTCTATCCCCAATATATCTTTTTGAGATTTTTATTGTTTCTAATAATGATAATGTAAATGTGTAATAATTACTCAGTCATACAATGCTGGTAATCTGTTACATGTCCTATTTAAAAACTTGACAAAATCATCGCATTACAAACTAAACTAATGATTGCAAGATTTTGCTATCAAACAATGGACTTTACATCATTTTTTACCTCCCTTGTTTCTGAAATGAATCTTTATGTTCTATCAAACATGAAATATGTTTAACTGTCTTATCCGTTGTAATTATAATGTGGCTCCAGGCAACTTGCCATTCTGTCTCCCATTCACCTGTGGCCCTAGGTAAACCCTTGTTCCCCTCAGTTCACTCCTGCAGATCAGGCAGGAAAGATGACATTGCCAGGGTTAGGAAAGGAAGAATGTTTTGCCTTTGTCTGTTTAGCATTTCTTGTTATCTTTTTCATTGTCTTTCTTTATTGTTTTGTTTTCTTGCTTTCTCCATTTCTTGATTTTTTAATATATATTTGTGTAGCAACTGAATATTGCCATTATTAGGATTGAGCATCTTTTTATTAATTCATGCATGACATGTGGGTGTTGCCAGCTGGGCCGGAATTTATTATTCATCTCTAGCTGCCCCTGAGAAGGTGTTGTGAGCTGCCTTCTTGAACCACTACTGTCCATTTGGTTTAGATACACTTATAATGCCATTGCAGGGAGAGTTCCAGGAATTTGACCCAGCAACACTGAAGGGATGGCAATATATTTTCAACTAAGGAAGTGAGTGTATTGGAGTGGAATTTGTAGGTGGTTGTGTTCCCATGTATCTTCTGTTATTCTAGAAGGTAATGGTTACGGCTTTGAAAGGTGCTGTCTAAGGAGGCTTGTGGATTTCTACAGTTCATCTTGTAGATGGTGTACGCTGCTGCTACTGAGTATCAGGGGCAGAGGACCTGAAAGTTTGAGAATGTGGTGCCAGTCAAGGGAGTGCTTTCTCCTGGATGGTAACTAGCATCTTGAGTGTTGTTGGAGCTGCACTTATCCAGGCAAGTGGATACTCCTGACTGGTGTTTTGTAGACGATGGACAGATTCTGGGAGCCAGGAAGTGAGTAATTTGCCACAGGATTTCTTGTCTCTGACCTGCCTCTGTAGCTTCAGCATTTATATGGCTGTCCAGTTCAGTTTCAGGTCAATTGAATCTTCCAGGGTGTTAATAGTTGGGAATTCAGCGGTTGTAATGCTATTGAATGTCAAAAGGAAATGTTTAGATTCTCTTATTTAAAATACTCATTGCCTCATAATTGTGATGGCAGAAGTCAGAAAAAGGAACAGGAGTAGGGAAATCGGCTGTGTGAGCCTGCTCCACTATTCAATAGGATCATGGCTGACCTGATATTCCTCACGTCCACTTTCCTGCCATTTCCCTGTAACCGTTGATTCCCATACTGATCAAGAATACGTCTATAAACACCAAACGAGCTGCCGATGCTGTAAATCAGGAACAAAAACAGAAGTTGCTGGAAAAGCTCAACAGGTCTGGCAGCAACTGTGAAGAAAAAATCAGAATTAATGTTTCGGGTCTGGTGATCCTTCCTCAGAAGAATCTATCTATTTCAGCCTTAAATGTACACAAGGACATTGCTCCCATAGCTGTCTGCAGCAAGGAATTGCAAGGACTCACAACCATCTGAGAGAAGAAATTCCTCCTCCTCTCGGTCTTAAACTGGCACCCGTTTATTTTGAGACAATGTCCTCTGGTCCTAGACTCTACCATGAGGGGAAACGTCTCCTCAGTATTTGCACTGTGAAGCCCCTAAATAATTCTGTATGTTTCGATGAGATCACCTCTCATTTTTCTAAACTCCTGAGAGTAGAGTTCCAAATTGTTTAACCTTTGCTAATAAGGCAATCCCTCCATAGTATGATTATCCTAGTGAACTGTCTCTGAACTGAAAATTTACTTGTGACTTTTCATCATCCATATCTAGGAGTATTTAGATCAACTGTATTTGTGACGATAAATAGTCTTCAATATCTGAGAAATTGAAAATGGTACTGGTCATTGCACAATCATTATCAAACATCCCAGTTCTGACTTCATGATGTAAGGAAGATTATTGTTGAAGCAGCTGAAGGTGGTTGGGCCTAGGATCCTAGGACAAGTGCACAGTTTCTCTCACTTGCAGTTGGGATTGTTGTGTTGATCACCTGATTGAAAATTACTACCAGGAAAGGGTATCACTGGAAGTATAGTGGTACAGGCCAAATGACCCATGGAGTGTGAGTATACATGGTCCATGGTAATCTGACATGGTTTAATTCTTCTTGGTATGAAATGCTTGAAAAAAAATGAAATGCTTGAATGAGATAAATCAAGGATGTTAATTAAGACAGTGAAATTGTACTCAGAAAGGCTTAAGCATCTAAGGAAGGATTCCATGGCCGTGTATATTCATTCAATTTGAGGCAACAAATTACATACATTTGCCTTATCTGGTATATTGAATTAGTAGCCTCCTCTACGATCTAAGGACGACATTGTGATTATATAATCATTGTGTTGAACACCTCCATTCTTTCTGCAACACTGACTTTTCTGTGATTTGTCACTTTAATTCCATCTTCCATTCCTATGTTGATTTCTAACCAGGTTCAATGCAAATATCTGAAAAATATATGGCAAATGTTTGCCAGGTTTTCTGAGCAAGTCTGACCTTCAAACCTTGGCTGCGTCTGCCATTTTCTTTCTTTGTTTTCTTATTTCAAAAATATACTTCATATATAAAAGATATTTTTTATGAATATATATTTATAGTCACAAATGCAGTTTGATTCTATACAATAGCATATGAAGAAAATAAACAAAGATTGGAGTTTGACTCTACCCAACAAACAAATCTATGGCAAATCTTACTTATACCAGACTTTATTTACATGCATTTGAGGCACCAGAAGGGCCTGATAATGAAATAGACTCCAATTCAATTTAACTTTGGCAGGAAGACCTCAGACAGTGGTCTTTCCCCACTGTGCCTTGGTGGCAGCTGCTCCAAGCTTTAGTGTATCCCTCGGCATGTAAACCTGGACTTTGTAATGTGCCAGCTTGTAACACTCGGTTGAGGTCGACTTCCTGTTATGGAAGACCAACAAGTTTCAGGCAAACCAAAGAGCATCTTTTACTGAGCTGATGATCCTCCAGGCGCATTTGATGTTTGTCTCAGTGTGCATTCCAGGGAGCAGACAGTAGTGCACAGAGACTTGCATCATGAAGCTGCTCGGGATGAATCTCAACAAAAACCACTGCATATTTCTCAAACTTCCTTTGCAAAGGCACCATTTCTTAATTTCAAAATATGGCTTATTCATAAAAAATATCTTCAAATATATACACATTGTCACAAATGCGATTCAGTCCTGTACAGTAGCATACCAAGGAAACAAACAAACATTTAAGTTTGACTCTATCTAAATGAACCAAAGGCTTCTCTTACTTGAACCAGACTATATTTACATGCATTTGAGGCACCAGGACAGAGGCCATTTTCTTTCCAATAGAAAGGACCTGGGATATGATTTGGGCCTGTCCGTATTGGAGAAGAGTGCAGGAAGGTTGACAGTGGAATGGAGAACCTCTGCCAACAATTATTGCTCATTCCTGGTTATTCTTAAGAAGATGGTGGTTAGCTGCTTTCTTGAATTACTGCAGTCCATTTGGTGTAGTTACTTCCACTTGCTGTTTGGGAGAGAATTCCAGGATTTTGATCTAGTGACACTGAAGGAATGGCGATAATTTCCATGAAAGGATGGTGAATAGCTTGGAAGGAAACATGCAGGTGGTAGTGTTTCCATATACCTGCTGTCTTTGTCCTTCTGGACCATAGTGGTCATGGGTTTGGAAGGTGCTGCCTGAGGAGCCTTGGTGAATGTCTACAGTGCATCTCGTAGATGGTATGCACTGCTGCTACTGAGCGCTGGTGGTGGAGAGACTGAATGTTTGTGGATGGGGTGGCAACCAACCCAGCTATTTGTGTTGCATGCTGTGAAATTTGTTGAGTGTTGTTCTAACTTACCCAGGCACAAAGGGAATATTCCATCACACTCCTGAATTGTGCCTTGCAGATAGTGGACAAGCTTTAAAGACTCAGGAGGTAAGTTTCTTGTTGCAGGATTTCTAGCCTCTGAGCTGCATTCTCAGGCACAGTATACAGGTGATTAATCTAGTTCGGCTCCTGGTCAATGACAACCCTCAGGATGTTGATAGTGAGGAATTCTGCCATGGTAATGTCATGAATTTTCAAAGAGTGTTGGTTAGTTTGTCTTGTTGGAACTGGCCTGGCAGTTGTGCAGTACTGATATTTTTAAGGTCTTGCTCACCTAGATATGGATTGCTTCAGTATCTGAGAAATTGTGAATGGTGCTGAATATTGTGCAGACATCAGCAAACATCCCCGCTTTTGACCTATGATGGTGGGAAGGTCATTGATGAAGCAGCTGAAGGTGGTTGGGTCCAGTGAAGAAGTAGCTGTAAGGCCAATGAAGGGATAGGATGGAGCTGGATGGAAAGGGAATGGTGGTATCAGAGTGAAATGGGTAGGGTGCCAGGTACTGAGGGTACCACACTGACAGGTCAGTGAGGTGGGTAGGATGCCAGCTGGGTGAGTGGATAGAATGTTGAAAAGCCAACTGGGAGAAGTGGGGAGAGTTCCAGGTAAGTGGGCGAGTGCTTAGGGAAGAACTGCGGGCACAAGCTTTTGGGTGTGGAGAGTGTCTTGGGTCCAGCAGAGGGAGAAAGTCTCATCAAGTGGGCTGTTGTATTGGGTGGGGGAGGTTTTCAGTTGGGAGATTTTGGAGTGGGATGGGAGTCAAGTCTGCCGGGATGGGCTGAGTAGGGTTGCATCACTGGGAGTTTGTCGAGGTTGGTTCTGGCGATGGTCCAGTCTGGGGAGTTGGATTAGGGAAGGTGTCAGATCAGAGTGTAGGAGTGTCAGGGGTCAAGGGAGTGTAGTTAGTGATTCACTGGTGAGTTGGGGTGTCAATTGAATAGCTACACAGGCATTAGAGACACTTTATAGTTCTCTAACTTTTCCTGACGAACTCAATATGTCAGAACCATCGAAATCTCTGACTTTACAGAACTTTCTTAGATCATTGCCCTTCAAAATTTTTAATTTCTCCAGCAATTGCCTCAGAGTCAGCTGTGTCAGGAATTCCATGTGATCTCCAAATATTGCTCCAGCCTATACCGGTCTGATAACTGGCTATCTGAATATGTGGGCTGCAGAAGCTACTATAAAATGACTGTCATTCTCACTGATGGAAAACATTGTTGGTTGTTGACTTGAAATGATTCCACTAATATTGAGCAGTTGATTTGCTGGGAAAAGTCCATTTATTTATTTTTCTTTGTCTCTTTGCAGGATAATATTGAACAGAATATTTTTCTGGGCAAATAAGAGGAAGTCAGTTTTCCACAAATAATCTGAAAAGGTCAAAGATTTTAATGTAAATTAGGAGGAGATAGTCAGCAAATCTTGGTGATTTGTAGCCTTTTTGCTTCATACTCAATGACAGACTCTCTGTTATTTGTCTATCTGCAGCAATCCTGCACTATCTATACCCTGTGGGAAGCCAGCTCTGTAACATCATTGTAAGATTCCTCTACCATCTTAAACCACTTATACAATGTCCCTCCCCAAGTTCTTCCACCCGCCCCCCCCCCCCCCCTAAAAATTGGTTAACATTTTATACATTCTAAAATAAATTACTTATGTTATTTTTTTCCCAACCTTTACTGGAGACTTTGTTCTTTCTCTCTCATTCCACTCCCAAGTCTTTGGTTTGTTTCACCTTTAATAATAGGTGTGGGAGGAAAGTTGAAAACATTTAGAAAAACTTTAGGTAAAATTTTTGGGCTTTCTTTATCCCTATTAGCTTCAAATAGATCAGGGATTTAATTAATCTGGCAGCCTGGTCGCACATCCTGAACAGGTAACACTTGCTGAAGGTTCTTGCACTAATGTAACTGTAAGAATGTATGGAAGCTAGTTTGTTTGTTATTGTCTGCCAATAGCACCTCAACTGGGAGATGATGTTACTTCGTTGAGAACAGACTGATGCTATTCATCCATTGGTAATTCTTCTCTGTATAAGGGAAAATATTTCATTGCAATATTGACCTGATCTTCAAAGCTCTGATTTAAGTAATTTGAAGTGTTGTTCAGGCTGCAGTAAAACTTTGAGAATGAATAAACTCGGATTGTATTCATTGGAAAGACAATGGCTGAAGGGCGACCTGATAGAGGTCTACAAAATTACGAGAGGCATAGATAGGGTGGATAGTCATAAGTATTTTCTCAGGGTGAAAAGATCAACTGCAGGAGGGCACAGGTTCAAGGTAAGTGGGGGAAAGTTGAGGGGAGAAGTGTGGTGAAAGTTTTTCACCCAGAGAGTGCTGGGTGCCTGGAATGCTCTGCCACTGTAGGTGGTGGAAGCAGGTATGTTAGCAACATTTAAGGTATATCTTGATGGACACATGAATGGAAGATGAACAGAGGGATAAAAACTGCATATAGACAATAAGTAGCGGTTCTAAATAAGGATTAGGAATTGGTGCAGGTTTGTTGGGCTGAAGGGCCTGTTCCTGTACAGTCTTGTTCTTTGTTCCAATTTCAAGTATCATCTGTACTTCAGTGGTATCTCTGCTTGCCTTTCAGTTAGAAGGCTTTGAGTTCCAGTCCCCTTTCAGAGATTCTAACAAGAAACCCAGGATATCACTTAAGTGCATAATAAGCCTTGCTAAAGTTAACTTATACACACGATTACCTTCCATCTTAACTGGATACAAAAACTCCAAGACACCATTTGAAGAAGATCAGGAGATTTTTTTAGGTGATATTGTCAAACATTTATTCCTCAACCAACACTACCAAAAAGTCAATTATTTGGTAACTTCTTTTGTTGCTGTTTAACAGCCTGCTATAACAGTGCTTACATTGCAAACACCTCATTGCCAGTGAAGTGCTGTGCCATGTCTTGACACGATGAAAAGCACCTGAAGGATACAACAGACATTGCACTGACAAACCCAGCCTTTTCTTTCCACCTGATTGCACCTTGTCAAAATCTCCACTAATATCATCTCCATCTCTAGGTTTTTCTGACAAAGAACAGCTGTCCTATCTCCTTCCTGGGTAATTGGTTATCATTTTGACACCACAGCAATACTCAGATAATAGGAGATTTCCTCAGAATACAGAACACTGGTATAGTTTTATGATATAAAGTTGTGCACAGGAACTTCTGAAAGAGTCTGTGAGAGTGAGGGGACAGCAGCTTCATAAAGAGCAGTTGAAACTAGGAACAGCAACTTCTGAAACAGCACAAGAGAGTGTGGGGACAGCAGTTTCATAAAGAGTGGAGAACACGGAGACAGCAGCATCATAAGGAAAGGGAGAGAGTAGGAGCAGCAGCTTTTAGAACAGTGCACAAAAGCATAGCAGCTTAATAAAGAGCAGAAGAGGGTTGGGTCAGCAGCTTAATAAAGAGCAGCAGAGAATGGGAACAGCAAGAAGAATGGAAAAACTGGCCACCAGAAAATCACTTCAATCTGTTTCTGCCTGTCAGAGGTGAAATATGACGTCACAGGAAAATATGTAGGTGTCTGGTGGATATTTCCTTTTTTAATACTGGTTTAAATCAGGAGACATTTTTACAACTGAAGAGCTCAGTTAAAAACAAAATCACTCTTAAGATACTTACAATCCAAATTAATTAATTAAGTAGAATGGAGATGGCTGGGCAGGCGATGTGTTGTAGCTGTAGTATGTAGGAGTGGTGAACACTGTTACGATCCACAGTGACCACATCTAAAGCAAATGTTGGCTGCTCAAGCAACTCTGGCTCAGGGTTAATGAACTGGAGTCTGATTTACAATGCAGTGACATGTCAGAGAGGGGCAGAGATACTTGTGCACTGTTCTTAATAAAAGAATCACACCCCTTAGATTAATTACACCACATTTGGTCTGTGGTCAGGGATAGGAGTGAATGGCTACGAGTGAGGTAGGTGTGAGCATCCAGAATTTGGTTTTAGTGGAGCTTCAGCCAGTGCCCTTGTCCAACAAGCATGTGGTTGTTACTTTCAATGTGGATGATGGCATAGTTAACAGGGAGGATGAGCAAACTGATCACAGAAACATGGTCCAGAACACCATTCAAGTGGAGGAAGAAATGAGAAATGTCGTAGTAATAGGTGATATTAGAATTAGGAGAATAGATACTGCGCTCTGCAGCAAAGACAGAGAATCCCAAAGCGTGCGTTGCCTTTCTGGTATCAATGTTAACGACATCTCATTTGGGCTGGAATGGAGTTTTTCATGGTCCACAAAAGTACCAATGATAAAGGTAGGACTAGGAATGAGATTCTGCTGAATTGTTATGGGCAACTTGCAGCTAAATTGAAAAGTAGAATAACAAAGGAACCTGAGCCACGTTAATTGGTATAGGGTAACTAAACTTGCAGGGTTAGAGAAATGGGTTCCAATTCATGGGGTATTGGTATCAATACTGGGGAAAGAGAAAGATGTTATATTGGATGGGCCTCATTTGAACCATGCTGGGACCAGTGTCCTGGCAAATCATATTACTAGAGTTGTAGATAGAGTTTTAACCTAATTAATGTGTATGTGTATGCGTGTGATGGTGAAGTGGAAGGTGCATTTGAACAGAAATTTTTAAATCTAAAAAGAAACAAGACTGCAGATGTGCAACGTGGTGAAGAGGTGAGTGATAATCCAAGTGTGAGAGGAAGGGGTACCAAACATACACAGAAGAGTTCAGACGTAATTATAAATAAGTGCGTAATATTAATAAAAAGTCAAAACTTAAGTTGCAGGGATTGTTTCTGAGAGCAATAAGTTGAATAACACACCTGGGAACAGGCTATTTTACATCTAGTATGTAACGAGGCAGAACTAATAAGAGATTTTCAAGGGGTTAGCAAGAACAACATTGTAGGATTTCAAAATTAGTTTGAAGAAGAACAACTCAGGTCTCAAAACAATGTCCTTAATTTAGATTGTGGCAATTACAAATATATTACTAAAAAAGCTGTCTAAGTTACACTGGGAAAATAGACTAAAAGAAAGGTCTGTTAATGAATAATAGCAGACATTTATGCAGATCTTTCATAATGTTCAGCAATGATTATTTCTGGTCAGTGGGAGGTATGAAGCATTCATGGTTAATGAGGGCAATCAAATAGAGTATCCAATCAAAACAAAGGCATACAAAGTGGAAAAAACTAATGGTAAAAGCAATAAAAACTTAATCAAGAGGGAAAAAAATTGATTAAGAGAGCAAATTGGTAAGAAATATAAAATCAAACAGCGAGAGCTCCTACAGGTATATAAAAAGAAACTGAATAGCTGAAGTAAGAGTCAGACTGCTGGAGGATACAACTTGGTAATTAATCATGGATAACAGGGAAATTGTAAATTACATAAACCAATATTTTGCATTATATTGTAAAGATGCATCTTTTAATATGTGGGTATTTTTGATTGTGGACGGAAATGTGAAGAAAGACTGGTTTATAAGTCAAAGTTGTGGAAAGGATTGCTGCACATTTTAAAAGCAAGTTACCTTTCAGTCATTGTTAGTGCTGCTTACATTGCTGTTTTTTTTGAAACAGTGGGGGAGATTACAATAGATGTGCTGGAGCCAGAGGGTATGTACAAAGGGAGATTTGACCAGTAACAATTTGTTGATTGGTCTATGGAATGGTAACCAGTTGTCCATTGTAAACATCTTCTGTCTGCCCATAACTACGTGATTGGCTTCCAGGTAGCTAACATGATAACCCCGTTCAAGAAGGGAGGGTGCAAGACACAGAAAGCAACACATAGTAGGACATTTAGAAAAGCTTAACATGATCAGACAGAGACAGCATGGTTTGGAGGAAGGGAAGTAATGTTTGTTACAGTGCTTTGATTATATAAAAAGCAGATTTGACAAAGATAGATGTAGTGTTTTTGAATTTCTACTAACAATTCAGTAAGATACCACATGAAAAGTTATTGCTCAAAATAGGAGCTCACAGTATTGGGGACAATGTATCAGCTTAGTTTGAGGATTGGTTAACACAAAGAAAACAGGAGTTGGGAATGGTAGCCTTCTTTGGGTTGCAAATGTATAACTAGTAGAGTGCCACAAGGATCAGACCTAGGACCTTAATTCTTTACTATCTATATTCATGACTTGGAAAAGGGGGCAAAGTGTAATGTATCCAAATTAACTGATGATACAAAAATTGGTGGGAGGGCATGTTAGGTTGAGAATACCCAATGCCATGTTGTGTGACTCTATCATGGTGCTAAATGGGATAGACTTTGATCACATGTAGCACCTCAAGTGTGGGTATCCATCAGCAGCATCAGCATCATACTTCAACACAATCTGCCAACTCATGATACAGCATATCCCTCACTCTATCACTCTACCACTCTACCACATTAAGGGATCAACCATAGTTCATTAAAGCGTGCAGGAGGAAATACCAGAAGCAGCAGCAGGCCTACCTGAAAGAATGAAATGTCAACCCTGTGAAGCTATGACACAGCACTATTTGTGTTCTGTAAAGGATAAGCAACAAGTGATAGACAAGGCTAAGTGATTCCATAACCAACATATTCGATCTAAACTCTATAGTCCTGCCACATCCAATTGTGCATGATGATAGACAATTAAACAACTTGTTGGAAGAACAGGCTGTCCAAATATTCCCGTTCTAAATAATGGAGAAAGCCCAGCACGTCGTTGCAAACCATAAGGTTGAAACATTTGCAACAATCTTCAGGCAGAAATGCCAAGTGAATGATCCAGCTTGTCTTCATCCAGAAATACCCAGTTATCATAGAATACCCACAGGTGGCAGTCCTTAGCCAATACAGTTCACTCCAAGTGATGTCAAGAAATGGCTGAAGGCACTGGATATTGCAAAGGCAATGCACTCTGACAACATTACGGCAATAGTACTGAAGATATGTACTCCAGAACTTGCTGTGCCCTTAGCCAAGCCGTTCCAGTACAGCTACAGCACTGGCCTTTACTTGACAATGTGGAAAATTGTACAGGTAAAAATATTTTTTATCAACTGTTCAGATGTGTAATGGCACACCTCAGAAGCAGGTGGGATTTGAATCCTTATTTTTTGAGGTTAGAGGTAGGGATGCTACACTGTGCCACAAGATCCCTACTTGTTGTATTTTATCAAATAATTAAGGTAGCAATATCCAGGATTTGTAAAGTATTCTTGATTTTTTTCCTAATCAACTTGTTCAGAGATATTATTACACACCTTTTGAGCAGGTGGGACTTGATGGCCCTTCATAGCTCAGAGAGTAGGGACAATACCACTACACCACCTTATTGTCCAGGTGTACCTTGTACATAGAATGCAGAACAAATTCAACCTGACAAATTCCTGCCCCTTTAGTCAAGTCTTAATCATCAATAAATTGATGAATGGCATCATTAACAGTGCTATCAAACAGCACTTGTTCAGCAATAACCAGCTTACTGACACTCAGTTTATTCTCTGCCACAGCCACTCAGCTCCTGAGTTCATTACAGATCTAATTCAAACAGGGGCAAAAAGGCTGTATTCCAGTGGTGAACTTAGACTGACACTGCCTTGACTTCAAGTACACATTTGATTGAATGGAGCATTAAGGAACCTGAGAAAAGTTAAAGTCAATTGGTATTGAGGGCAATCTCTCCACTGGTTGGAGTCATACCAAGCACTAAGGAAAATGGTTATGGTTACTGGTGGTCAGTCATACCAGCCCCAAGATGTTTCTAGAGGGGTTCCTCTGGGTGGTATCCTTGGAATCATCTTCAACTGCTTCATCAATGACCTTCCTTCCATTGCCAGGTCAGAAGTGGTGTTGTTCACTGATGATTGAACAATGTTCAGCACCACTGGTTAGTCCTTAGACACTGAATGCCCAAAGAATTATTTCGGGTGGCACGGTGGCCCAGTGGTTAGCACTGCTGCCTCACAGCGCCAGGAACCAGGGTTTGATTCCATCCTTGGGTGACTGTCTGTGTGGAGTTTGCATATTCTCCCTGTGTCTGCGTGGGTTTCCTTCGGGTGCTCCGGTTTCCTCCCACAGTCCAAAGATGTGCAAGTTAGGTGGAATGGCCATGCTAAATTGCCTGTAGTGTTCAGGGATGCATGGATTAGGGGGATGGGTCTGGTGCGATGCCCTGAGGGTCGGTGTGGACTTGTTGGGCAGAAGGGCCTGTTCCCACACTGTAGGGATTCTATGAAAGCATGAACTTGACAATAGCTAGGTTTGGGCAGCCAAGTGGCAAGTAACATTTATACCGCACAAGTACCAGACAATGACCATCTCCAACAAAAGAGAATGAAACCGTCACATCTTGACAATCAATGGCATTACCATTACTGAATCCCCACTATCAACATCTTGTGAGTTACTGTTAACCAGCAACTGAATTGGCCATGTAAATACAAACCAACTTAGCAGGTCGGAAGCTTTGAATCCTACACTGAGTAACTCACCACCTGACTCTCCACAACCTATCCTCCATCTTCAAGGCACAAGTCAGGCATGTGATGGAATACATCCCACTTGCTAGAATATATGCAGTTCCATCAACATTCAAAAAAGCTTGAATCCATCCATAGCAAAGCAATTTGTTTGATTGGCATCACATCCACAAACATCCAAATCCTCTACCACTGAACAAAGAACAAAGAATAAAGAACAAAGAACAATACAACCCAGGAACAGGCCCTTCAGTCCTCCATGCCTGCACCATTACATTTTGCCCTTCTGTACTAAAGCTGTCTTCACTTATAGGATCCGTATCCCTCTATTCCTTTTCTATTCGTTCAGGTGCTTCTTGAATGCAGCTATTTTGTCTGCTTCCACCACCTCCTCTGGCAATGTATTCCAGGCACTCACCACCCTTTGTGTGAAAAACTTGCCTTGCACATCTCTTTTAAATTTACCTCCTCACAACTTGAACCAGTGACCCCTAGTAATTAACCCCTCCACCCTGGGAAAAAGCCTCAAACTTTCCACTCTATCCAAGCCATTCACAATCTTGTAAACTTCTATTAGGTCATCCTTCAACCTCCTGCGTTCCAGTGAAAACAAACGCAGTCTAGTGAACCTATCTTCATAGCTAAAATCTCCCATACAAGGCAACATCCTGGTAAACCTTTTCTGTACCCCCTCCAAAGCATCCACATTCTTCTGGTAGTGTGATGACCAGAACAGTATGCAATATTCCAAAAGTGGCCGAACTAACGTTCTATAAAGCTGCAGTATAACGTGTCTACATTTATACTCAATGCCCCTTCTAACTAAGGCAAGCATGCCATAAGCCTTTTTTATTACCCTTTTGATCTGCGCTGCCATCTTCAGTGATGTGTGGACCTGCACACCCAGATCCTTCTGCATAGCAATGCTCCTAAAGATTCTGCCATTTACTGTATAATTGCCACCTGTACTTGACCTTCCAAAATTGCCCGGATTAAACTCCACCTGCCATTTTTCTGCCTATGCCTCGAACTGATCTATATCCCACTGTATCCTCTGACAATCCTCCTCACTATCTGCAACTCCACCAATCTTTGTGTCGTCCAAAAACTTACTAATTAGACCAGCTACATTTTCCTCCAAATTATTTATGTAGATCATGAACAGCAGAGATCCCAGCACTGATCTCTGTGGAACACCACTAGCCACAGCCCTCCATTCCGAAAAGCACCCTTCCAATTTTACCTTTTGTCTCCTATGACTAAGTCAGTTCTGTATCCATTTTGCCAGCTCACCGTGATACCATGTGACTTCACCTTTTGTACCAGTCTGCTATAAGGGACCTTGTCAAAGGCTTTACTGAAGTCCATGGAGACAACCGCTATTCCCTCATCAATCGTCTTTGTTGCCTCCTCAAAAAGCTTGATCAAGTCAGAGAGACACAACCTCCCCACACAAAACCATGCTGTCTATTGCTAATAAGTCCATTTGCTTCTGAGCACAAAGTCCCTGAGAATCTTTTTCAATAATTTTGCTGCCACTAACGTAAGACTCACGGCCTTATAATTTCCAGGATTATCCCTGCTACCTTCTTAAACAACGGGACAACATTGGTTATTCTCCAATTCTCTGGGACCTTACCTGTGGCAAAAAAAGGAGACAAAGATGTCTGTCAATGCTCCAGCAGTTTGTTCTCAAAGTCCTGGGATAGAACCCATCAGGACCCGGGGACTTATCTACCTTAATACTTTTTAAGACACACAATACCTCTTCCTTTTTAATAGCAACTTGTCTTAGAAACTCGACACTCCCTTCCCTGAGATTATTCTGCACCAATTCCTTCTCTTTAATGAATACCAACACCATGTATTCACTTAGGACCTCACCTACCTCTTCTGGCTCCACACATAGTTTCCCTCTTTTGTCCTTGAGTGGACCAACCCTTTCCCTGGCTACCCTCTTGCTTCTTATATACGTGTAAAAAGCCTTGGGATTCTCCTTAATCCTGTTTGCCAATGAATTTTCATGACCCCTTTTAGCCCTTCTAATTCTTTGTTTAAGTTCTTTCCTACTTTCCTTATATACTTCAAGATATATCTTACGTATGTTTCCTTTTTCTTTCTGACCAAGGTCATAACATCCCTGTTCATCCAAGGTTCATGTAACTTGCCGTACCTATCCTTCATTCTCGTAGGAACATGCCGCTCCTGAGCTCTTATCAACTGCTGTTTGAAATGCTCCTGTATGTCGATGTAGATTTACCCTGAAACAGCTAGCTCCAATCAAAGCTCTCCAGTTCCTGCCTAATATTGTTGTAGTGAAGTTTGTCTTCCCCCAGTTTAACACCTTCATCCAAAGACTGCTGTTATCCCTATCCACGAGTATCTTAAAACTCACGGTATTATGGTCACTACTCCTGAAATGCTCCCCCACTGAAACTTCACTCATCTGGCCAAGCTCATTTCCCAAAACCAGGTCCAGTATAGCCCCTTCCCTGGTTGGACTGCTTGCATATTGTGTCAAGAATCCCTCCTGAATGGTCGTTACAAATTCTGCCCCATCCAAGTCCCTAGCAGTGAGTTCTAGTCAATATAGGGGAAATTAAAATCACCCACTTGCTTGTTTTTAGGAGGCCTGTAGAATGCCTCCAGCATTGTGATTTCACATTTCCTAGTCATGAGCTCCATCTATATTGCCTCGTTGCATGCGTCTTCTAACATATCCTTCCTCAGTACAGCTGTGAGATACTCCTTTACCAGTAATGCAACTTCCTCATCCCTTTTACCTCCCTTTCTATTATACCTGTAACGTCTAAATCCTGGGACATTCAGCTGCCAGTCCTGTCCCTCTTTCAGCTAAGTCTGTGTAATTGCAATAATGCCATAGTTCCAAGTACTAACCAAAGCTCTAATTTCATCTACCTTGCCTATTATACTTCTTGCATTGAAACACATGCATTGCTGACCAGCTCCTCTGCTCTTTTCAGCAATGTTCTCCTGCCTGTTCTTGTTCTTAGTAATGTTTGCCTTGGTTTCTACTTCTCCCTAAATCAGGTAAGAGCTAAAATGTGAATGTCATATTATAGATATCCTTTGATATTGTCTGGTCTCAAAATTGAGGAAGAGTTGCCTTGACAAAATACCAGATGACTATGGTTTCAGAGCAGAAAGAGAAAAATAATAAAAAATTAAAATCTTTAATTTGGATGTAGTCCATAAAAATTTTATCAGTTAAACAGATAATTGTTAATTAGACTGTTAACTGTGTCAGTTTGTTCTGAAATTGACCAGAATATTTTTGGGAGTAACTATCATTTTAACACTATAATGCAATTTTCATATTCATAACACTCATCTTACGAGCAATAGACCAACTGTTCTGAAAGAGTGAAATTTTCTCCAGACTGTTAAATATGGTTTCATTCTTTACCCTCCTGACATGATATCTCACTGGTCCATGCAGTCATGAATTACATTTCTGCCTGTTCATCTAATAGTGCATTGAGTACCACAACTAAATCGTCCCAAAGCTTTGTTTGCAAATGGCATCATTACATTTAAAGCACAAAATGGATTTAAATAAGGATGCTTCTCAAAAACATTTTCTCATACAAATGAAGACATGGCATTAAAAGAAATGTACATTAGTTGAACTAATGTCCTTTTCATCGGCTCGAAATAACTGATTAGACACATTTGTTGCAGATCTTATTGTGATTATTTGGTTTTATAAGTTTATACCATTGGAGAATTGGTAAATATATTAAATTGGTTTCATTATCTTCATTTAACATAACAATAAAAGAATAACAGGGTGGCATGGTGGCTCAGCGTTTAGTACTGCCACCTCACAGCGCCAGGGACCCAGGTTTGAATCCCACCTTTGGTGACTGACTGTCTGTAGTTTGCACGTTTCCCCGTTTCTGCTGGGGGCTGTGGTTTCCTCCCACAGTCCAAAGATGTGCAGTTTAGGTAGATTGGCCATGCTAAATTGCCTTTAGTGTTCAAGGATGTGTAGATTAGGTGCAATGGAGCTGGCTGATCGACTTCATACTCTCTACTGTTTAACATCAGTGCAGCATCCATTAACTGCTCTATTAATTGGCTGGAGACCTGAGCAATGCACAAGTAGCATGAGTGATGAGCAGTCATTAAGGGAAAGGGTTAGGGATAGGTCTAGGAATGACTACTCTTCGGAGGGTCATTGTGGACTTGTCGGGCCGAAGGGCCTGTTTCCACACTGTAGGGATTCTATGAGTAAGTAATAATTTTTGATAATCAAGATAAGGATGTTAAAAAGTTGGTTTGGTTTTGTTTAGATTAATAAAATCTTGCTATATTGTAATGCAACAAGTACAGCCATGAATGAGAGGCCCAAAAGCAGTAGTACCTACATGGTGCTAAAGTTAAGGACATCTCCTCATGGCCAAAGAGGGACTTGGAGCAGCAAGGGGAGGATCCAATCATCTACTTTGGAGCTGATGATACGGATGGAACTTGAGGTACAACTCAAATTTGGGGCTAGGGTACAAAGTAAGAAGGAGGACCTCAGATTAGGTTACAGAGTTAGTAACTGAGCTATGTGCAAATTGGCATAAAGTCATGCATATTGGAGGTTTCAATACATCACTAAAAGAAGGCAATCTGAGTCAAGTATTTCAATTCATGGGGTCACTGATACAAGTATTAAGGGGGGGCCCCATGTCTGCGTGGGTTTCCTCTGGGTGCTCCGGTTTCCTCCCACAGGCCAAAGATGTGCAGTTTAGGTGGATTGGCCAAGCTAAATTGCCCATAGTGTCCAGGGATGTGTCAATTAGGTGGATTATAGGGGGATGGGTCTGGGTGGGATACTCTGAGGGTCAGTGTGGACTTGTTGGGGCAAAGCGCCTGTTTCCACACTGTAGGGATTCTATGAAACTCTATGAAAGAGGGTGCTGATCAGCTGGAGCAGATTCCACTTAAATTGAACTGGCACCAGTGTCTTGGCAATTGAATAATTAGTGTGCTCGGCAAGGCATTAAACTAATAAGAGGGGGTGGACAGATTCAGGTAAAGATGAATTTAAAAGTCTGGAGAAGAATTGTTAAACCTTTGGATTTGACTGTAGATATCATTGGATTTGTCTAGAAGAGACATTAGTTGTTCTACTCAACAGCCTTTCAAGTCAGACTCAACAACTGTGATGCATAATTAACCTATGGCTATTGACTGTAATGGAGCTGACTGATCAACTTCATACTGTCTAATGTTTAACATCAATGCAGCATCCACTAACTGCTGTATTGATTGGTTGGACACCTGAGCAATGCACAAGTAGCACGAGTGATAAGCAGCATTTAAAGCTTGCCTGCACTGCTTTAAAGGCAACCTGCATCTCTTAAAGGGAGGTATAACATGGCTGGAAGAAATGGCTCTTATCATCTGTAGCTGACCTGGGAAATATTGTAGGAAAAATATGGGAGAGAGTGAGCTTCAAAATGTTTGGCAGCATTGGAAGTTTTAGTGAAAAAGATAAAAGTCAACAAGATAACCTGTACCTGTAGGGTTATGGAGGCATTCCAGAAACATGCTCTGAAAATAGTGGCAGCAGATAGCAATGGAGGTCAATGCTCTTAAATGTCACAAGACCTCATGAGAGGTGAAAGCCTTGTTTCTTTTTTAAATGCTTTAATCTGATTTGGGTATCATTGGCAATTCCAGATGTTGTTGCTCATGCCTAATCACTCTTCAGAACGTGAGCCACCTTTTTGAAATGCGGTAAACCCAATGTTGTAGACAGAAGGTGCTGCAACAAATGGAAATCTTTAACTTTCATATACAAACGACACCAATAGCATCGGACACTTCTCAATTCATCACATTTCCATCAGTCAGCAAGCAACAATCACCATCAATCAGGGTTACAACTGACAAATATATGCTCCACTGCATGTACATGCAATTTGGGCCAAAGCAAATGTCAAACCCACACATCACAGATCGTACACAATGCCAGCTATTCAATGATGACAGATATATTTAACAACTAGATTGTATGACACTCTCTGAGAATCTTCTTTCTCCCTTGCGGGCAGGTGTGGCACACAAGAAGAGGGTGTCAGGTGCATTACTGCAATGGCTCGGTGCTGCACATTATCTGAGTAATTCCAGAAATCTGCTGTGGTTGTTGTTGGAGGTGGGACTGAAACCATTGAGGATGACGGCATTCTCATACCTAATCATCCTTCTCTCAACTCATTTTGCCCATTGTACATTCTTCTCTGATTTATAAGGTTCAGGTAGTGTAAGCACTTCTTTGTTACTTTCTCCTCACCCAGAATCACAGAATTGTTCTCATGCAGAAGGAGGCCATTTGGCCTTCATGCTTGCACTGGTTCTATTATCAATCTCCCGCTGTCCCTCATAGCCTTGCACACCATTTCAATCCCAAAAAAACATCCAATGCCTTCATGAATGCCTCAACTGACACTGTCTCCACCATATTTCCAAGCATTGCATTCCATCCTTACCTACTCCCTACGTGAACATTTTTTTCTGACATTACCCTTGTTTCCTTTGACATCACTCTAAATCTCATTTTGTTTTAATCTGACAAGTGGGAATACCTTCTCCCTAACTATCGTATTCAGCCTGTTCATGATTTTAAAACCTCTATCAAATCTCTTCTCAGCTTTCATCTCTCCAAGAATAACAGCCCCAACTTCTTCAATTTATCCTTAAAGCTGAAGTTTCTCATTCCTGAAACCCGTCTTACAAATTGTTTCTGCACAATCTCTAATGCATTTGTACCTTTCCTATCCCGTGTCACCCGCAGCTGTACACAATACTTCAACTGAGATCTAAAAAATGTCTTGTATAAATTCAATATCACCACCTTGCTCTTGTACTCTATGCCCCTATTAATAAAGCTGAAAACATTGTTTTATTAACTGGTCACTCCACCTGTCCTGTCACCTTCAATGATCTGCATATATATACGCAGGTCCCTCTGCTCCTGCACCCCCTTTAGAATTGGACCCCCAATTTTACATCCTCTTTCAAAGTTCTTCTGACCAAAATGCATCACCTCACACTTCTCTGCATTGAAACTTATCTGCCACCTGTTTGCGCACTCCACTAATTTATCAATGTCCTTTTGGAGGTCCAACTGTCCTCCTCACAGTTTATAACTCTTCCAAGCTTAATGTCATCTGCAAAATTCAAAATTGTCCCCTGCATGACAAGATCCAGATCATTAATATATATCAGGAAAATCAAGGGTCCCAATACCACCCCCGGAGATCTCCACTGCAGTGCACTGTCCCTCCCTCACCACAACACTTTTACCTTTCTCCTTTCTATATGCAGGAAGTGCTATTTGGCTAAGTAATAGCGGAACTGCAAGAAAGGACTCATTGATCATGACAAAATGCCTTCACTTAATTTCATACTGGTAGCTACAGCTGAGATACTGAAACTGCTTGTAGGTCCAACTGGCATATCTGGGTGGCGCAGACTAGTTGGACTGAAGGGTCTGTTTCTGTGCTGTATGACTCTATGATAGCATGAGGTTGGATCTACATGTGCTGAGTCACTGAATATGAGTGGCCTGGACCAAGGGTAAGAATCAAGATTGGAGAGATTGCATCTCGTTGGTTGGCTAAGTTGCACACAGGTTCTCCTGTAGAGAATTAAGGTCAGCACTTTGATTGGACTGCCTATTCAAGAAGGGTGATGCATATGTCCAACTAAATCCTTGCAATGTTGACATGTTGGTCGGAAAGACTGCAGTCAATATTGAAGGGTTTTGTGCAGATCTTGGAACCAATTTTTATTTCTAGTATGGTTGCGGCAGTGAACTCCCTAAATACAATTATTGATCAAACATGTTACTATCACTGATGGCCTTTGTCTCAGTTTCCCTTGGCACTGAAACAGCATCTACCAGAAGTCTAAATGCTGCAGTGGGAACATGCTCCCTTCATGAGTGTACCTTACAATACTCAAAAGAGTTTGTAAGAGTATCTGAGCAGCTTAGTAGTCAGTCCTCAAACAGATCAGTGATATTGCTCAGGCTTTGTCCCAGGGAAGTAATTTTGTGACAAGATCCCACTTTCCTCTCTCAAAATCAAACATTCATTCTCTTACATTGTTACTCCACCAGACCCTTGTTGCTACTTGTCCATCAGCCTGCAGCTGCTCATGCTGAGATAGAAGCACAGGGATAGGAGCAGGCCATTCAACCCATTGAGTCTGCTCTGCCATTTAATGCAATCATCATTGACCAAACACCTCAATGCCTTTCAACCACGCTCTCTGCATTACCCTGTATGACACGGGTAATCAGAAATTGAACAATCTTTATCTTTAAATACACAAAGTCTGAGCCTCTACAACCATCAGGGGTTGAGAATTCATAGGAACATCGGATTAGGAGTAGGCTATTCAGCCCCTCGAACCTATTCTGCTATTCAATGATCTGAATTCCAAAGATTCACAACACTTTGGGGAAAAAAACCCCTCAATCCAATCCTAAATGGCATCCCCTTTATTTTTAAATTGTGTCCTCTGTTTCTATTGCAGCCTTTCCCCAACCCAAGGGAAACATCTTATTTGTATATACCTTGTCTATCCCTTTGGGTATTTTGCAGGTTTTAATGAGAGCTCCTCTCATTCTTTAAAACATGGGAGAATACAGGCTCAGTTTGCACAATCTCTTTTCCTTGGATAGTCCCACCAACCTGGGAACAAGTCTGGTGAGCCTTTATTCCACCCCTTCTTTGGCAACAATATCTTTCCCGCAATGAGGCAACCAAAATTGCACACGTTATTCCAGGCACAGTCTAATCAAACTTCAATATATTTTTATTTATTATTCGTTCAACTGAAGCAAGACTTCGCTACTTCCGTACTCAAATCTCTGCAATAAAGGCTAACACTCCATTGGCCTTCCTAATAGCTTGCTGCATCCGCATGGTAGCTTTCAGTGACTTATCATCAAGGACACTTAGGTCCTTTTGCACATCTACACTTCAACTTCGTACCATTTAAGAAACACTCTGCACAGCTGTTCCTCCTTATAGCAGTACAATCAATTGTTTACTAGGGCAGAAAACCTTTAAAGAGGTGGTTCTGCAAGTCAACCCACTACCTCGTCCAGAAATGCAGCAACAATCTCCTAATCATGCTGCAGGCACTAGGTGAGCACTAGTACAGACAAAGGCCTGTGGAAAAAAGGTACTAAGAAATGTACAAGAGTGACTGGACGATTTTGCAGTATGGTGCTGTCACTGAACTGCCAACAGTTACAGTTGGCTTGCAACCATATTTTAGGTCAAAGATGGAAATAAACAGCTTGCAATAAACGGCTTCATGCTAGCCCAGTCAGTGAAGTGCATGTATTTATATATATATTTGTGAGCTGTGATAAGATTGTGTTGTTGTTAAGTTATGAGTGATTAACGTGCTTAATCAGATCAGGGAACAATACTCCTCTGGCAGCAAAGCACACTGACTTGATCCCTCGACCAACCCTAAGCACTCATCCTTTTAGCTTGTACCTTGTACAGTCTCACCCACCTGTCACCCTATCACCTCACCCAATTGTCTTCTACCCTGTACCAACTCCACCTACTTGTCACCCAACACTCCCAACACCCCACCCCCATTTTGTTTCTCTCAGTAGCTTCCAAAGTAGCTGCAGGACGTTTAAACCACCTGGTGTCATGTGATTTTTGACTAGAGTACAGTAGAGTCGTGAATGGTAGAGCACTATTAAACAACTCACTGAAGGAGGAGGCTCCATAAACAAGCTCAACAATAGAGAGCAACAGATAAGGCTGAAGCATTTGCAAATATTTTTAGCTAGAAATACTGAGTGAATAATTCAACTTGGCCTCCTCTAGAGGTCCCCAGCATCACAGATGCCAGTCTTTAGACAATTTGATTCACTCCACGTGATATCAAGAAACAGTTGGAGGCACTGCAAAGGCTGCAGACCCTAACAACATTCTGCAATAGTACTGAAGGCTTTTGCTCCTGAACTTACTGCTCCCCTAGCCAAACAGTTCCAGTACAGAATTTACATTATATTGCGGAAATTTGTCCAAGTATGTCCTGTACCTAAAAAGCAGGACAAATCCAAACCATCCAATTACCACCCCATTACTTTACTCTCACTCATCTGTAAAGTGAAGGGTGGTCATTAAGCAGCACTTTCCCAGTAATAGCCTGCTCACTGATGCTCAGTTTGGGTTTGGTCATGGTCACTCAGCTCCTAATCTCATTCCGGTCTCAGGGTTAAATCTGGGCAAACAAGTTGAATTCTGGAGCTGAGTGATTACTGACTGCTTTTGACATCAAGGCTGCATTTGACCGAATATAATATTAAGGAGCCAGTGGGAATCGGGAGAAAACTCTTTGCTGATTGAAATAATACCTGGCACGCAGGCAGATGGTTGGGAACGTTGAAGGTCATGGAGTCATGAAAGTATTAATGGGCAGATCAGTGCCAGATAGAATGTAATCCAGAAAAGTGTACTTTGGAAGAATTAACAACATAAGACAAGGGATTACTGAATGAATAGAAGGAGACAAGGAAACTCAGAAGAACTGAGGGATCTTGGGGTGCTTGTTCACAGATCTATGAAGGTGGCAAGACAGGTTAATAGGGTGGTTAAGAAGGCATAAGGGACATTCGCCTTTATCAGTCGTGGTATATTTTGTAAGAGTAGGGAGATTATGTTGGTGTGGTGCAAAACTTTGGTTGGGCCACAGCTGGAGTATTGTGTGCACTTCTCACGACCTCACTATAAGAAAGACGTGATTGCACTGTAGGGGGTGCAGAGGAGATTCATCAGGATGTTGACTGGGGATGGAGTATTTTAGTTAATGACGAGAGGCTGGATAAGCTCAGGTTGTTTTCTTTAGAGCAGGGGAAATTAAGAGTGGTCCTGATTGAGGTATATAAGATTATGAGGGGAATGAACAGCATGGATAGGAACCATCTGTTCCCCTTAGTTGAAGGACCAATAACAAGGGGCATAGTTTTAAGGTGAAGGGCAAGAGGTTTAGAAGGGATTTGAGGTGATTATTTTTCATCCGGGGGTGGTGGGAATCTGGAAGACACTGCCTGGGAGGGTAGTAGAGGGGAGAACTGTACAACCCTGAAAATGTATGTGTATGAGCACTTGAAATGTCCTAATATGCAAGGCTATGGGCCAAGTGCTGGAAAGTGGAATTAGTGTAGATCGGCCAGTGCAGACTTGATGGGTCAAAGGGCATCTTCTGTGCTGTATGATTCTTTGACTCTTAGGTCAGTCACCTCAGCCCCAAGATATCTCTGCAGGATCTCATCAGGGTTGTATCCTAGGCTCAGCCATGTTCGGCTGCCTGACAAATGACCTTCTCTCCATCATAAGATCAGAACTGGGGCTATTCACTAACTGCACAATGTTCAGCACCGTTTGTGGCTCCTTCAGAAGCAGTCTGTGGCTAAATACCTGGTCAATATCCAGATTTGGGCTCACAAGTGGCAACTAACATTTATGTCACACAAGTGCCAGGCAATGACACTCTAACATTGCCAACAAGAGAATAGCATTCATTTGACATACAATGGCATTACCTTCACTGAATTTGCATTATCAACTTCCCAGAGGTTATCATAGATCAGAAGCTGAACTGGACTCACCATATGAATACTATAGCTACAAGAATAGGTCAGAGACTAGAAATCCTGCAGCGAGTAACTCACCTCTTGACGCCTCATCGACAAATCAGGAGTGTGATAAAATAATCTTCATTTGCCTGGATGAGCATAGTCCAAAAACAATCAAGAAGCTTGTCACCATCCAGGGCAAAGCTGTCCCACTTGATTCACACCATATCCACAAAAATCCACTCCCTCCCTCTCTGACACTTAGGAACATCAATGTGTACAATCTACACGATGTCGCACAGAAATTCACTAATGTTCCTTCAACAGCACCTTTGAAACCCATGACCGCTCTAGAAAGACAAAGGCAGCAGATACATGGGAACATCACCAGCTGTAAGTTCCTATCCAAGCTACTCACCATTCTGACTTGGAAATACCTTGCTGCTATTCTCCTAGTGTTGATGGATCAAAATCCTGGAACTCACTCCCTAATGGCATGTGGGTGTATTTAAACCAAATTGTCTGCCGCAGTTCGAGAAAGCAACTCACCACCAGCTTCTCAAGGTCAAAAGGGGAAGGGCAGTAAATGCTGGCCCACATCCCATGAATAAATATAAAATAAAACAGATTGCTGCAAACGTGTTTCCATGCTGATTGACTTCATTTCTGGCTGTGAGAATTCCTGGATTGATCTCTCTTGAAAAGGACATTTGAGGGCTAAACTGATTTAAATGTAAGTTTGTCCCTTTTTGTTTGATTAGAATTGGCAATAGGGTTTCTGATTCAAACTGGAAAATCTGGGATATTATTTATATGTTTTGTTAATTTGAGGAGCTTTTTTGATTAACTTCTTGCCTGTGTTTGATGCAGTTACAAATTATATCCATCAATTATCAAATTACATAGGGAAGTGGAATATGATGATTAAATATTATTTCTTACAACATTATATCTATGTGTATTTCAAGTTTAACAGTTCCCTAGCTGTATGGATTTGAAACTGTGATTCATGCAATGGTAGCATTACTGTTGTAGGTAAAATATTACCAAGTATAATTCTGTAATGAGTGAGTCAGACACAGCTTTATTAACAAAAGCTTTTGGGAGAAGCAGGGACCTCAAAGGGGCCTCACCAAACTTCCCAGCTATTACAGACGATTTCAAAGCTTATATACATTTGCTGTTACTCGCCACCCTCCCCCCAAGTCATGTACACAGTTCTTTAATCTGTTCCAGGCGTCTCACAAAGCGGGTGAAGGTTAGTGCTGCTGTTGTTTTTTTCTCGCGCGCAGGATCTTGCTGTTTCAGCGGATGTTTCCTCCCCAGGTTTGGTCTAAAGGTCCACTTCCTTATCAGAGTTGTTGTGTTGTTAACTCTTTACTTACTCCTTCAATTACTGATGTGAAGACTTCATTGGTGCTAACGTTTTGGAGTAGATTTGTAGCTTGGGTTGTGGGTGTTGAGATTGGTTGGCTCGCCGAGCTGGTTTCTTGTATCGCAGACGTTTCATTACCATGCTGGGTAACATCCTCAGTGCAGCCTCCGATGAAGCGTTGGTGTGTTTTCCGGCCTGCTTTTTAAAATCTGGAGTATGTTGAGCTGGATTGCCTCACTTCCGGTTTTCCTTCGTAGTGGAATATATATGGGGTTGAGTTCAATGTGTTTATTAATAGCATGCTTTGTGGAGTGCCAGGCTTCTAGGAATTCTCATGCCTGTCTCTGCCTAGCTTGTCCCAGAATTTTGGTGTTGTCCCAGTCGAAATGGTGGTTCTCCTTGTCCATGTGAATTGAGACGAGTGTGTATTTTTGTAGCCAGTTGGTGTTCATGTACCCTTGTTGTTAGTTTCCTTCCTGTTTGTCCGATGTAGTGTTTCTCACAGTCTCTGCAGGGGATTTTGTAGATGACATTGGTCCTGTCCATGACGGGGAGTGGGTCTTTAGTTTGGGTGAGCAGTTGTCGTAGGGTTGACATGGGCTTGTGTGCCACTCTGATGCCCAGTGGTCTTAGGAGTCTTGTGGTGAGTTCCGATGTGTTCCTGATGTAGGATAGGGTGATGAGTGTGTCGGGGCGTGTAGAATCTTCCTGATGTCGTTCATGTCGGCATCTTCTGACCCAGTTTTTTGGATATCCATTATCCCTGAAAACCTGGAAGAGGTATTCTTCTTCTTCTTGGCGTAGTTCCATGTTGCTGCAGTGTGTTGTTGCCCTTTTAAATAGTGTTCGCATGCAGCTTCGTTTGTGTGTGCTGGAGTGGTTACTGTTGAAGTTCAGTGCCTGGTCTGTGTGCGTGGCTTTTCTGTGTACTTTCGTTTGCAGTTCCCCATTTGTCTTGTGCTCTACCATGACATCCAGGAATGGGAGCTGTTTGTTCTTCTCTTCCTCTCCAGTGAATCTAGGCAGAGACAAGCACAAGAATTCCTGGAAGCCTGGCACTCCACGAAGCATGCTATTAATAAACACATTGAACTTGACCCCATATACATTCCACAATGAAGGAAAACCGGAAGTGAGGCAATCCAACTCAATGGACTCCAGAGTTTAAAAACCAGGCGGGAAAACACACCGATGCTTCATCGGAGGCTGCACTGAGGATGTTACCCAGCATGGTAACGAAATGTCTGTGAAACAACAAACCAGCTCGGCGAGCCAACCAACCTCAACACTTCATTGGTACCTCCACTACAGCATGGAAAAATAGAAAGAATGTTTGCTGACACACAAAGTAAAATCCTCCATTTCTAAGATGGCCATCACTATTTTTTTTAATGTACAGGAAACTTGATTACTGGTTTTATAAATATTCAAGTTATTATGTCAATTATTTTTACGCTCTATAAATAGCTTAATGAAAGTTAGATGCAAGATTATATCAAACAAGCTTGTGGTACATTAGATCAAAATGTCATTAGAGAAATATCAGAAATATTCTGAAGCTAATATGAACTCAACTCTTTTCCTTATTCCTCATCAATGCAGAACAGCAGTAAATGTCAAGTAATTTCATTTTGCAACCCTTGACCTGCACAGAGTGTCTACATCCACTAATGATTTAGATTTTACATTATTATCCAGTATAATGTAGGGGAACATACATACATTGTGTAATATCAACACAGAATGTATAACAAGCACAGAATCTGCCTGTAATGAACTGCTCATTATTTTATTGCAGCAGTGAAACAGCAAGCACTTTTAATAAGCTACTTTAAATGTTATGTTACCAGTTGTCAAATCTATTCAGAAACCTGCAAAACCCTAAAACAAAACAGGGCTTCAAAAATTCTAGCAGTAAAAATGGCTTTTAGAAATGGAATCCATCTGTTATTTCCTGTTGATTCCTGTTTCACTGATGAAGAGGGAGATTGCTTCTTCACCACCAGTAGTGGATCTGCAGCACAATGAATGGACAGAAAAACACAGTTAAGAGAAAATAATTATTAACCAGTGTGAAACATAGGCACTGGTTTATTGCCTCACACAGATTCTGAAAAACGTCACTAAAATGGGAAGATGTATGAAAAATGTCACATTATCATTGCAGGGATATTTTGTGAGATTTTTCTGTCAGCAAAGAATCTCAATACACAGGAATGTGAGTTCCAGACTGACATAACTACTATCCCTAACATTTTTTTGTCAGTAAAAGGGGAAAAATTAGAAGACTGAAATTCAATACTAAGTTAGTGATATTATGCATACTACTGCTCGATAACACCACCTAAAATCTCTTGATTATAATAGCCTTGTGACTACAATATCAATTACATTCCACAGCCCTGGCATTGCACTTTGGGATACTTGGATAAAACACTTAACACAGAAATACCTCTTGTCACTATTTGAACTGAAAAGTCAATCCATTTATTTTACACTGGGAAAATGGGTGGGGGAAGGGTGGCTGTTTAATGCTTTTGTTAAAGTGGTGGAGTGAAGAATTTGTTAATAAGGTTTCACAGACTGACATCCCACAGCATCATTTCAAGTTTTAATTATAAGATAGCTTGGGGGCAATTTTCAGCTATGGGCAGCCTGTTTCTCAATGCTGTTCTGAGTTCAGATTGCCAGAGTAGGTCATATATTTCTGTTGCACTTCCACAGGTGCAGTTCATCCATTCCTATTCTTCAAATGTCCGTGTCCCTAAAATTTAAGATAATCGTTGTAACACAATCAAGGTAATGGAAGGTATGATGTCCCACACTGCCTCACTTCCAGTCTATCGCCAAGGTTCAAGGGGATTCTAGGTTTCTAATATTATACAGTGGGTTTTATTTTAATTCAGAGTTATGAATAACCAAATTATTAAAGCACATTGCATAACAAAAAGGGAAGCAACTGAAATTTACAGTCACATCGTTAAAACCTTTGTACAGAACACATCAACTGTGGAATGCTTATCATTCTAAGCCGTACATTTCAAGTTAGTGAAAGTAAATGGGATTTGGAAAATGATCTGGCGTACGTTAAAACTCATATTTTCATATATCTACATCAAATGTCATTTCAGTTACAATAAACCATCATCTGAGTACTGAGTGGTCAGAAATGACAAGTTTAATGGGATCTTACATGTTGATATCAAAAGTTCAATCTCCCATGTACTCATGTACCAGTGGAAAAGTGTCAATGAAAACTGAGTTTTATCCTTTATTAGTCAGTCTAACATCAGATCAAGGTCTATAGTTATGTCCTATACTTACACATCAGATGGGATTCTTTTCAATCAGGTAGCTAATTAACTTTTCAATGCCCAGCCAATGAGAAAATTACAGGCACAAAACCAGAGAGCAATTTTTTAACTTAATGACATTACAAGTACAAGCTACAAGTAGATCAGTACATTAGTTCAAACGGCTTTCACATAGAATCGTAGAATGATACAACACAGAAGGAGGCCTTTTGGATCATCACCCTTGTGCTATTCTTTAAAAGTGACTTTGAATTCGTCTCACTCCCCTGTTCTTTCCCCATAGCTCTTTGGAATATCCTCAGGAAAGTGCAATAATTATGTATCTTTCAGATAACATTTCCTTCAATTTCTAGGGAAACGTTCTTTCTGAAGGATTTCGAGCTAGGCAGAATTTAAATTTGTTGCAGTGTTCCCATGTACCTGATTGAACTATTGGACCAAATGGGGCCTTTGCTGCTGGCTGTGTGAATACTCACTGAGGAGTTAAGCAGCACCTTCTTTTAAAGGTAGTCTGTCCCTCTAAAAGGGAAACTACACTCAGTGGAAGGGAACTACTGCTGACTGCCTTTTTCAACATGGCCTTATTGATAAGATGGACAATTTCAGAAATAGCTGAAAGAGCTAAAATGCTGGAGACGGTTGTAATTTCAGACACCATGCCAATAGTATTTGCTATTCTGTTTTGGATAGTTTACTGCCACCAATCTTCTTTCTACTCTTTTAATTAAACCATACACAAGTTAGACAGCTGCTAGTTGGGCATTGTAAGAAAAAAATAAATGAAACAGTTGACAGAAAGTTTACAGAACTAAGTTAAATTAAAATTCATTCAATTATCACCTTTTAGGAATCTGGCATCTATTGCCTATCCTGAGTTGTCCATGAACTTAATGGCATCCTCCCAGCAATGTTCAACCTTGTCCTAACATGCTCCATCCACAAAAGATAGGAAGAATCCAACCAGTTAATGACTGTCGAATCAGTCTACTTTCAAACAACAGTGAATTGATGAAAGAGATTCTTGACAGTGTTATCAAGCATCTGCTCACCAATAAGCTGCTCAATGAGATTCAGTTTGAGCTTTTTTTCACTAGGTTCACTCAGCTCCTAGCTTGATTACAGCTTTGGTCCAAACACATGCAAAGGATCTGAATTCCAGAAATGAGGTGAAAGTGATGGCACTTGACTTCAAGCCAGCATTTGACCGAATGTAAAGATGTCAGCTGCTGACCCGGGCCTGACTATCAAGAAAAGCCAGGCAGCTGTCGCCAGTTCAAACGTCACAACAGTAACTTCCCATTCGGTCTTTAAGTTGTACTTAACGCGTTTATAAAGTCTCCCAATTCACCCTCCCTTCTTCACGAACTTGAGAATGTCACACCTACTATGACTTTGCATGATTTGTTGGAATGGGAAAGATGGCGGCAGAGTAGATCTCTTCACCGAAGCTTGTCCACTTCGACAACTTTACTTTCTTCTTTCTTGTTTTCTCTTTCTTGTTTTTTTTTCTTCATTTAAGTCCTTTAGTTTCTTTTTCTTTCTCTACTTACCTTCTGAAGGGAACTCGATCATGGAGGCAGCGATGGTAATGGCAGCAGCTGGGGGTCTTTGAAGTATGGCCATGAAGTTGGTCACAGTAGGCAACATCATGGCTTCATCAATGTCCGGAGCCGTGCTAGAGCAGGACACTGCAGTAAGTTGGCTAATGCGGCAACGGAGCTTGGCAACAGCTGGGGCCCAGTGCGAGCCTGGATGGTGGTGGCAAGGCAGTCAGCGATGAGGCGGCAGCGGTGAAAGATGGCGGCAGCAGTGACAAAGCAATGGTTGGGGCCAAAGCCTTGGGAGTGGTGGTGAAGCAAGGTGTGCCCGATGGAGGTCAGCAGCAGTGGTTGGTTGCTAAGGATCTCATAGTCAACAAGATCAACCTGATTTCAATCATTACATCCCGCCCCCACTAAGACCAGGGTTGTAGGCCTGGTCTTTCTCTTGTAGCATTTCCTGTGACGATTTTGCCCCAGGTCCGCATCCTCAGATTCGGACTATGACACGGGAGGTGTGTATGGGTCCATGGCCTGTCTTTTGCATCCCGAGCGTTTCAGGAGAGTTTCCTCCCCTTCTTCTGGCGGTAATGGTATCAAGGCTGCATCCATCTCGGACTCTGAAGTTCCCTTGACACTAGATGGAGGGGAGAACCTACCATTTCCGACAGGCTTTCTGGCTGCTCTTAGGAGCTAGGTATGTTTTGCTCCTGCCCCGTTTGCGAGGTAACAGCTTTCAGGTGATCCATGTGTTTGTTCAGGACCGCCTCACCTATCCAAACTTTGTAATTCACAGGATCTGACCTCGCATCAACCTCACCTCGTACTCAAATGGGTCCATTTCCATGGTTCCAGCGCCAAACTTCATCCCATGAATTAAACTGCCTCTCTCACTTAGAGGAGGCATGTGACCGGCATTCGTGTTTCTGCTGCTATTTCTCCCCTGTTCCCCACCCCAAGGTCTGGGAATATCAGGTTTAACCCGGTGTGGAGTCTTTTCCCCATCAGCAAATCTGCTGGAGCTATTCCTGTTGTTGTGTGAGTAGTGGTCCTATAATCCAACAGGAATAGGGATTGTTAGTATCGATTGACATTGTAAGCTGCTTCTTTAAACCTGCCTTGAATGTTTGGACCACTCTTTCTGCCAGACCATTGGATGATGGATGGTGTGGAGTCATCCTTATGTGCCAAATGCCATTTAACTTCATGAAATACTCAAATCCCCTGCAGGCAAATGATGTCTCCTTGTCTGTGACCAATACTTTCAGGAGTCCATGTATTGTGAACAATGCTTGCAGCTTCTCAACGGTCATCCCTGAGTTTGCCGAATTAACTTTATGCAGGTCAAATCACTTGGAATGGGCATCCACAATGACCAGGATCACTGAGCCCATTAAAAGACTGGCACAGTCGAAATGTAACTGAATCCAGGGTTTTCCTGGCCATTCCCACAAATGTGGTGCCACTGTTGGTGGCAACTTTTCTCCTTGTTGATACTCTGGGCACTGCCCCACCAATGCAGCTATATTGGCATCCAGCCCTTGCTAGCATCTTCATCCTGGAAGCCCCTGGATGACCCTGGTGGAGTTTGGCCAGTATCTGACAGTGACGTTTACTCAGGACAATCACTATTACTCCCCACAGTAATATGCCGTCCTCTACGGTGATCTGGTTTCATTGGGTCCAGAGAGGTTTTAATCCTGTTTGCGATGGCCCTTCTGTCTCCCCCATTACCTCCAGCTGTTTTAGTTTTAGTAGGACAGGATCTTTGTATGTCTACAGTCAGATATTGTCAGCGGTGACTGGAAGGGTGTCCAGGAGGTTTAAAACCAGAACAGTCTCTTCCAGGGGTGGCACCATCGGTGGAGTGTCTGCTAGTGGGAAGTGACTCAATGCATCTGCATTAGTCACTTGGCTTCCTGGATGGCGTTCGAAGTTGTACGCGCTGAGAGTAAGGGGCCAACATTGAATTTCTATCAGAAGCTATGGGCAGGACTGCCTTGTTTTCCTTTAGTAGCCCTAGCAGGGATGTGTGATCTGTTACTATGACAAATTCCCATCCGTAAAGGTACTGGTGGAATTTCCTCACACCAAAAGTGACAGCCAAACCTTCTTTCTCTATCCGGGCATATTTGTGTTCGGCATCAGCCGAAGTCTGGAAAGGATAGGCTATCGAGCATTCCTCTTCATTGGGCCACCAATGAGCCAACACTACCCCAATACCGTACAGAGAGGCATCGCATGTCAGCACTACGTCTCGTTTTGGATCGTAGTGGGCCAACAATTTAGATGACAATCACTGCTTTCTCACTTCCCTAAAGGTTACGTCTTGGCTATGCAACCATTTCCAAGGCTGACCTTTTTTCAATAGGAAGTGTAAAGGTGCCAAGATGGAGGCCAGTTACACATGAATTTTCCGTAATAATTCACTAACCCAAGAAAAGACCTAAGCTCTGGGACAGACATGGGAGCCAGGACTCCTTTGACCACCCTCACTTTCAGTTGTGAACCAGTTTTGTCGACTCTAATCCAAGTAGGTCACTTACATTGCCTGCAACACACATCTTTCCCTTCTGGGAAAGCCCACCTGGGAGAAACATTTAAGTGCTATGTTCAAGTTCTCCAAGTGCTCTTTATCAGTCTTCCCAGTTATTACCATGTCATCCAGATAAATGCCAATCTGGGGTAGCCCTTGTATAATGTTCTCCATGGTCCGCTAGAAAAAGGCACAGTCTAATAATACCCCAAATGGAAGTCTTGTATATTGATATAAACCCTTATGGATGTTTCTTATGGCGTATTTCTGGGACTCCTCATCCCATCACAATTGCAGGTAGGCGTGGCTCATGACCAGCTTCATAAAGGACAGCCTCCCTGCCTACTCTGCGTACAAATCCTCTATGTGAGGGATTGGATTTTTACCCAGCTGTGAGAAGCGATTTCCCGTCTGCTTAAATCCCCACAAAAGTGATCTGAGCTGTCAGGCTTCACAATGGGTACAACCGGTGCTGCCCATTCCACAAACTGCACTAGTTTGATGATTACTTCACTCTCCAACCCTCTGATTTCTGCCTCTACTTTTGCACTCAAGGCAAATGTCACCGGGTGGGCCTTGCAAAATCATTGAATTGCTTCCTGGTCAACATGTAAAGTGGCTGTTGCCACTTTGATAGCCCCAAGACCTGCGTGAAAAACTCCTGGGTATTTCATTAGGACTACACTGAGGCAGCCATTTTCAAATCGAAAAATGTTGAGCCAATCCAGGTAAATCTTTCTCAATCCAATTCTCCCCCAACAGGCCTAATTACAAAGCCAGTTGTAGTGCCTGTTTGAAGTCCAGTTAGGTTTCAGCTAGGAGATGCTTCTGCATAGTTATATCATTAATCCCACGTACCAAACCTGTCTCTCAGCATCTCATTCAGGGTTACCCCAAAATCACATGCCTCTGCCAGTCATCTCAACCTCGTCAAAAATCCCAATATGGAATCCCTCAGTGGTCTAACAGCTGAATATGTCCAATAGTGTCTCAGAATTAGAGGAGATTTGGGTTCATAATATTTCTGAACTGACTCTGACAACTCTTGGAAGGTTTTAGCATCTGGTGCCTCTGGGAAAATTAAGCCCCTTATAACTAAAAATGCTGTGGGTCCACACGCAGCCAGACAGATTAGTTGTTGCTTTGCATCTGTCCCACTGTCATTTGCCTGGAAAAAATATCACGTTCTTTCCACAAACTGGGTCCAGTCTTCAATGGCAGGATCAAATGAGTCAAGCTTCCCAAATAAAGGCATTATGCCATAAATGCTTACCCCAAATCCAAGGTGATTGTTGCGATGAATGTTCTTCAGGCACATCCTGTTTTCTCCTGTTACCACTGAAATAACTGAACAGAGACCGGTATCCTGTCAACAAGTCATCATTTATTTACTTGTACGCAATACACTGGCTGTGACCAGCCAGCTCGAGTCAATTGCCTGAACTGAGGAGACATTCTGAATCCCCTGTTTATATAGTTTTTGGGTTTTTTTGTAGAGGTGCAAGACACAGTAAAAACACCAGATGTGTAAATAACTTTATTGATCGCCCACCACCAGGAAAAACACCCATGTGAGCAAAGAACCAGTAGCAAGCAGACCGCTCTGAGGGCAATGCCTATGTGAATGAAAAGGTAAAGGGGAGGGTAGGGATCAAAGTAAAATAGAATTTGAGGGGGAAATAAAGCACTCCACACCCCGTGATGCCCACCTGTCCCAAAAGGCATCAAGAGCATCAGGGCATAACGTGTGCCCCTTCTCCAGGGACACCCAGGCCCGCACGTAGCCACTGAAGAGGGACAGGCTGTTGACAATAAGAAGCCCCTCCATGACCTGCTGCCTGGACCTATTAATGGCCAACTTGGCCAGGATCCCCTGTTTATATTGGTCATCCAGGGCTTCCTGATTGGTCCAGGTTAATGACCCCAGTCAGGGATTTCATAGTCATCAAGATTCACCTGGTTCCAATCACTGTAGGTTTAATTCTTGGTTTGCTTCTGATGGGGTACATTCTAAGATAGCCACAGTGGAGTTCTTATGAAATTGGGAACCAGAAATAGCACGCTTTTCAGTCTGGATTTTCCTCATCTCCCATTTGGCATTTAAGTAGGTCTTTGGTGGTAGAGGAGGAAGAGAGTAAGGCTGGGTGTGTGAATAGCTCAGAAACATCCATCTACTCAGATGCAGTCAACCATTCCCACACACAACCCCCAACTTCCTCCACCCATCCTCTTACACCTTTACCAATCCAACCAAACCCATTGACACACTCACTTACTCACACACAACCCACCCCCACTTATTTCATCACCAACCATCCAAACTCACGCACTCACCCAGGCCTGGGAATTACTGATTAATTCTGCTGAGAAGGAATGGGCTATGAAGCTATGAACACACATCAGTCTGACACTGCAGCTGTCTTGAGTGACGCTTTTCATACAGACACCATTCCCCTAACCTCCATGGCTATCCAGTCCACTTACAGCTGTCTAATTATTGTTCTCCAGGTGGCCTGACTCTCATTCCCCCAATGGCATGGTACAACTCTCTGGCTCCCATCATGGCCCCAGGCATCAGGCTGCATTTAGTCAATCATATTGCAATGCTTACTGCTCACTCTTCCCTTTATCTCAAAGTAAGGAGATTTAGACCAATGTCTGCTATTGAAAAGTTTGTGGAAATTCTTTGGAGAGTTTTGGTAGCAGTAACGCACTGTTATATTTGGCACGGAGTATTGTGGCAGGTAGACTAGGGGACTAGCTGACCTATCACACAAAGACTGCAACAGGTTTGGAGAGCAGTAACAGTGCTTCTGGATTTGCAGTGTGACGGGAAGTTGGAGCAGGGGCTGTGAGGTGGGATACTCTGTGATGCCTTCTGATAGCTTGCATCCAATGACTCCCTGTTCCCTAACAGTGAACATGGATTGGCAGACTGCCAATGCCTTCAGTATCTCAATTAGCATTTGCATTTTAACTTTCTTCCATAGTGCCCCAATTAAGTCTTCACCAGAGTCCTCTGAAGCAGAACATGACTGTGGGCTTTCACTTCATGAAACTGCTACATGAGTTATCCTTACCCTACAACTTGACTGCTGTAAATTCAGTCCTCATGCATGTCTTATCTCTAACCTCTGGGACAGGTTTCTCTAACAGGTGGCTCACAGATTGAGTGGCTGGCCTTTTCAATGATGCTAGTGTTGGGCTGTTCTTCGGTTGCATGAATGTTATAACAGGATTGATAAACAAAAGCAATGTCTAATTTTGTAAATCATGCACCAATTTGGTAATGAAGAAGTCTGACAACACTCTCTGGCTAACTGGGTTATTTATGTACAAGTATAGGATGCCTATGTGAGTACTCTTCCCAACATGGGTACCCCATGACTGAGCAAGAAGCATTATGCACTGCATTGGCAGGGTGTCCGGCTTCTCTAATGTTAAAACAAGTGTTGCAAGCGAGACCAATTTCACACTCAAATAGTTTTGGGATTAATCATTCAGGTTTAAATTCCCTGAACAAGATGTAGCATTATTGTATGGTAACAATCAGGTAAAAGATACATTGATATGATAAGCATTGTTACAAGGGCTATGAGGTGACACAGATGATAGGTCTATCTCCTTTGAGATCCAAATCTCTTCTGTCTATCTTAGCCTCAAATATACTTAACAACCTAGCCTTGACAGCCCTCTGCGGTAAAAAAAAATCCACACATTTATTATCATCTGTGAGAAGTAATTCTTCATCTCTGTCTTAAACAGTGAGCCTTTACACTGAGGCTATGCTCTGTTGTCCTAGGCTCTCCAACGAAAGGAAACAACCTCTCAGCATGTACCCTGTCAATCCCTCAAGAATCTTGTATGTTTCAATAAAGTTGTCTCACTTTCTTCTTCTTTTAAACTGCAATGAATACACAACCAAACTATTCAACTTCTCCTCATAAGAAAAACACTCCATACCCTGGATAAAACCTATTGAACTTTCTCTGGATTGCCTCCAATGCCAATATATCTTTTCTTATATGAACGGCCCAAAACTGCTCAACAGTATTCTTAGTGTGGTTTAACTGGTGCCTTGTATTGTTTTAGCAAGACTTTCCTATTCTTATACTCCATTTCCTTTGAAGTAACAACCAATATTTCCCCACTACCAGCTGAACTTAAATGTGATTTTGTGATTCTTGTACAAGGATTGCCGAATCACTCTGTGCTGCAGATTTCTGCAGTCTTTCTTCATTTTAAATAATATTCAGCTCCTCTATTCTTCCTGGCAAAGTGTGTAGACTCACAGTTTCCTACCTTTTATGTTTCAACTGCCAAGACTTTTGCCCACTTGCTTAATCTGTCTATATCCTTCTATAGACTCTTGCTCCATCCCCTCAACTTTCCCTCCCACTTATTTTTGTGTTATCCACAAACTGAGTGACAGTACATTCACTTGCTTACCAAAATCATTAATTTATATTGCAAACATATACAGTAAATAGTGGTTCCAGCAGGCTGACTGGAGTGTTAGACCTCTCCTGTATCACCTGAATTTGAGTGAGATAACAAAGAAAGATAGAGATTGAGATTTGAATATAGTGCCATCTTATTGTTAGTAGAATTCAAGTTACCTAAATAGTGTGATATACTTGAACCACATGATCCCCATGGCAATTCATTAGTTTCAGCTTGCCAAGCTGAAAATGCCTTCATTGGCTAAAATTTCTGCCTTCTGTTTGTTATCCAATCCTCTACCCATGCTAATATGCTACCACCAGCATCATCGTTCTTATCTTATTAAATAGCCTTGTGTCTGGTACCTTAGCAAATGCCTTTTGGAATTCCAGCAACATTACATCTGCTGTTTCCCTTTATCAATTTTGCTTTTTACTTCCTCAAAGAGTTTTAATAAATTTGTCAGGCATGTCCACCTCATGAAGCCATGCTGACCGTTTGATTATATTATGTATTTCTAAATGCTCGCTATTACATTCTTTATTATGGACACTAATACATTCCCAATGACAGGTATTAAGCTAACTGGCCTATAGTTCCCTATATTTTTTTCCCCCTCACTATTTGAATAAGAGTGTAACATTAGCAGTTTTCCAATCTTCTGGTACTTTTCCACCTTCCCAATTTCTTGGAAGATTACTACTGGTGCATCTCTGTTTCTGCAGCTACCTTCTTTATTAAGCTAGGATGCAGCCCATCAGGTGCAAGAAACTTATCAGCCTTAGTGATAGATGTTCACTTTGACATCGCTCTTCTTTTCTATAAATTTACAAAAGCACTTACCATCTGTTTTGTGTTGCTGATTAGTTTATCCTCAAAGTTTATTTCCCTCTCCATTATTTTTTGGTTTTTGAAGCTTTCCTAATCCTCTAACTTGCTTCTCATCTTTGCCACATTATTTTTTGTTCCAATCTGTTACTATTCTTAATTTGCATTGTTGGTTTATTTTTCTCATTGGGATCTATCTTTGTTGTAAGCCGGGAACTATATTCTTAATTATTAGCCATAGTTCATCAACTGTTCTGCTAAACACCTTTCCCAGTCCATTCCAGCTAATTCAACTCAGTTCCTCAACTCGGTTCTGAATTTCCTTAAGCTGTAAACATTTACTACTTATGTGTTTGCTCTGGATCATTTTCATGCTCAGCACCTGCTACATGCATCCATTCTACCATAACTATCATATTTTATTTAATGTAAAAATTACTCTGGCATCAATGTTCTTTACACTTGAAAAATCCCTCACTCTTTGCTTTATTGTTATTATTCTTTTACACCATGCACCTCTGCTCGCTTCTTTCTTTCCAATTTTTAACCTTCCCTTCAATTTACCCTCTGCCTATTAATTATTTTAAAGTCTTATGGTTCTAAGAATTATTCAGCTTTTTTTCCAGATTGACAATTACGACTGTTTTAGTGGATTATCTCAGAAGTGTCCTAAACACAGATTTTTTAAATAATGTAATTGGGACAATCAGTCTATTCTCATGCAGTGAGTTACATTAATGGTGTCAGCACCAAAAAAACTAGGCTGACTGGAGCGCCAGACCTCTCCTGTATCACCTGAATTTGAGTGAAATAACAAAGAAAGATAAAGATTTGAATACAGTGCCATCTTATTGTTAGTAGAATTCAAGTTACTTAAATAGTGTGATATACTTGAACCGCTGATTCGGTTTGAACTGATTAAAATCAAGGACACATAAAGGGCCAAAATTAAAGGACCACAGACACCTCAGAGAGATGTAAGGCTCGAGGAGTTGGCAGAGGGAGGGAGGAGTAAGTCTGGTGAGGGTTTTGAAAATAAGGATGAAAAGTTTCAAAGTGATGCTGAACTGGGAATCAATATAGGTCAGTGAGCACAAGCGTAATGGATGCATAAGACCTTGCAGATATCAGGGTTCAGGCAACAAAATTTTGGATGGCCTTAAGTTTGTGGGAGATAGTATAGAGAGATAGGCCAGGAGAGTATTGTCCTTCCTATGGACAAAGTCCTTGAAGAAGATGTTTGGGATAAGCATTCATCTGGAGACCTTTGATTAATATACTTCACAATGGTTACTTCAGCAGTCCTTATGCAATTACAACCAGCAACTATTGATCATGTACTTTAAGAAACATTAAGCTCCCCTTCCTATTTTGAAATAATCAGAGACTATTAATATTTCTGTAACTCTGTTATGATCACATGAGGAGTGGTGATCAGCTTCTCTCCTTTTAATGCCTTCAAGCAGTCACAACCTTTAGAATGTAGCAATCAACATAATTAACTAGATTAAAATATCAGAGTCTAATTGCAAGGCTTTCTTGAGCAGAAAATAAGAAAGCATGACATCAACATACTCACAAGCATGATAATAAAGGTTTAAAAAGAATTGGAGGTGAAGATAGGTATACCTGATTGTAATTGGAAGCCTTTCGATGCCTTGAGTTGTGAGACTGAAAACTGGGTCCCAGTGGTTTAGCTGTTGTCCTGTTTCCTCTGAAATGGCAATGTTTGTAGATAACTTGGAGTTCTCAATTAATGGTATTGTTGTTCCAAGTTGCTTTTCACTGATGTTGGTTTCTGAGATTAAGGAATGAGGGTGGGAGGAGCTTTCAGTATATATATTATCAATATATGTTGGTTTCTCTTTTTTGATGCTCAATGCAAATTGTTTGGTGTGGAGCCTCCTATGAAGCGCTGTTGTCTTGTGTTCACAGGAGGTTCCATAGCACTGTGGATGTCACCTAGTCAGGGGACAAAACATCTGCTATCAAGCCTCTCAGCTCAGCGATCACACCAATATCTACAACCAGCACCTGAGCTACAAATCTTCACTCAAACCCTGCTGCCTTGTTTATTTATTCCAAGTCTAGTTTGATTGGTCTTTTTCAAATGAGGAATCATTTCACCTCCCAATCTGTGAATTTGACATGCAGGTGCAAGTAAAGTAGGAGATGCTAATTTCTTGACACCTCATTGAGTTTTTGTGCTTCTTGATTAGACTCATAATTGCATTGCAGCTGGTTTGGTATATTCCATGTGGGTTGCCTGGGCTTCTCAGGTGATCATGGCAGCCATTTCAGGTCCATTTCTGAAGAAGGGTCCCGACCCGAAATGTCAACTTTCCTGCTGCTCTGATGCTGCCTGGCCTGCTATGTTCCTCCAGCTCCACACTGTGTTATCTCTATTTTTCAGTTCATGACTGTTTCAGGTGTTAAAGTCAAATGACAAAAGTTGACTATTGATAGTCCATTTTCACTATGATCATAACACCTCAAGCCCTCTACTTCACATATACATAAGACGTAAGACGAACATTTTTTTTGTAAATAGAACACCTATAGAACAAAATCCCAAAACTTTAGCTTGATTAATTTGTTTAATTTTACAAATATTTTTTATAGTGCATTATGACATGATTTCCTTGTATCCTTGTGAGTACTCAAGAGCAGGACAATTGAAGCATGTGCTTCACTACTTTACGTTGCTAACGCAGAGTCCATGGCATTGCTGCTATGCCAATGTGGTTCCAGTTGTCTACGGAATGTGGCAAGGAACACATGTGACAAGAATAGCAAGCGAAAAGCAGATTTAATATATTTTTACAATTGCCAAATTTAATCAAATGAACGTAGAACTATATTGTCTGCTGACAAATCAGTAACACCAGGTCATCAATTTAAAATTTGTCAATAGAAGTGGGAAAGGGGTTAGGTGACTAAAGTCTTTGTTAACTCAAGGATCTTTTACTAAGTGAACTGGTTAAAGTACAAAAATATGCATTTTTAATGGAAAATTGGATAAATCTTTGTAATATAGATTCAGACAATGGGAACAGCGTGGATCCATAGCTTTGTACTAAATTACTCCAGCAATTACTCTACCAGACCCAATATTTCCCGGTTAACTCAACCCAGTCTAAAATAACTGCATCTAACCATTTTCAATTGGTAGAATGCAATGACCTACCTTGCCCCCTTGACACCTTGCATCCTGACAGTCCACCTATTTGGCACCATTTCCTCCATCCTACCTTGCTGGCACCCTACTTACCTGGCACACTGGAACACTGGCACCCTATCCATCTGAAACGCTACTTACCAGGCTTCCTACCCCTAACCAACTGGCACCCAACTTACCTGGCACCTGACACTCTATCCACCTGACACTTGACTTACCTAATACCAAATACCCCCATTCAACTGTCATCCTACCCTGCAAGAACCCTAACATTACACTTACCTTTATGTACTTACTGTTTGACAGCAGCTGTTAAAGTGATTGTCAGGATCTTTACATTTCAGAATATGGCACCTGATGGCTGTGATAAGGGGATGTAATTTGCCTTATCGTGGCAGCTCTGTGCTACAAGAGAACTGTCAGAATGGAGGTATGGCTCCACATTTCTGAAGGAACCCTGATCAGAATCTCCTCTCAGAAATGCACAACTCCTGCCTTTGGTGAAAAAGAAGGACAGAGTGGCAATCTGCATGAGATCTGCATGTGCAAATAGCACACTTTCCTCACTTGTGATGTGGCCTCAGTAATGACAGCAATTTACCAGAAGCAGAAATTAGCCAAAATAGAATATCATTCCCAATCAGGTGGCATTTATGGTACGTCACACAGTGCATTTAGAAATACAAGTAATTTATAATTTGTGAATTATTCATACTAGCAATGAAAAATAATACCATCTGACATATCTTCAAAGGTTCCTCTTCAGCTTAGTCTGATACCATGTAGTAACCTCAAAGATTTTGACCAATTTGACCAGCCTATTCTGAAACCGCTTCATTCAGAGCGCTGCATCTGACATTAATATATTTTGTACATCAGCATGGAGTGTAGCTTTTTGGTTGAGGGACCAGTTAAAAATGGATATCATTACATTCTAGCAATCAAAAAAATAATTTGCTGCTATCTAATAATGATGATTTAAATTAGCTGCAATTATTTTTGTATATGTTTAGAAAGTGAGGTTTTGTCTGATTTTCATTATGTTAGGCAACGAAAGAAAGGCTCTCACTTGGGTACTGACTGAAAGAAAGCTGGGGTCACTTCAAACATCATACTGGTCTTTTAAATTAATTTTTGAATAACAAAAACTAGTTGCAAATACCTTGAGGCCTTGTCCTATTCAATGGAGGGACACTATTAATTGTAGAAGTATCTAACTGTGCAGAACGTGGCACTTTAGCACGTTAAGTTTAGAAGGGATCCACTCAGTGAGAACGCTTATCAAGGCTGTTTGAGATCATTACCCTGACCTCCTAAGATAGTCAGCCTTGAAAACCTGCCTAATAGTTAATAAAATGAGAAAGACAAAGGGCAAAAGTTAGCCCTGCTTAACCAATCGCCTAATATTTATTGCTTTCTGCATTACCATTAGATAAATATTATTTAACATATTTAGTTCCATTGTTCAGCTGACATAGAATTATTGGTGCTGAAAGAATTATCCATTACAACAATCAATCTTTTATTTTCTAATTCAATGGCTTGCAGCAATGCCACTGACATCTTGTCAGATACTTAGAATTTCAGAGCAATTTCATTCATCACTGCAACAAATCTGTCAGTGGCTCAGTAGCATTTTACCTACAAAATGCCACATAATTTTTGCTTCTCAAGGAAATTGCCTCTTGAAATGCTAAAAAAAACCTAAAATATGAAAAAGCATTAGATTAAAAGTATTGGGCCAAATCATTGCTGTCATTCAAATATACTAGAACAATTTGTATGCAGCATAATTTTGATGACATACAATTTATTCAACCAAGGAAGATTACACGTTTTTGTTTATGGTTGTTATACCTATATCTTCAAAATATGCCTGGGGTTTTATTGAACCAATTCTACAATTTGCCTGGGGTTCTTCCACGTCTTTCTAATGTCCTTCAATAATCCCTGGATATTTAACACAGTCAAATGAACCAACAGCCGTGAACATACCTATGGCAACAACATGAATAATGGTTTACATTTAAATAATACTGTTAAACTAAAGAAATGTCCTAAGGCATTTTACAATTTGGCATAAAAATAGATACCAAACCAAGAAGGCTACATTTGTGAGCATGATTGAAATTTGTCCAAATAATGATAGGCCAGTGGTATTACCGCTGGACTATTAATCCAGAGACCCAGCCTTGATTTGAAGTCATGTAATTGTTCATAATTCAAATTAATGAAAAAGCAAATACCTTGCCTTCACATTCAAAATCCAATCACTCTAAACATTTCACATTCATGAGCTATTGCTATTTATCAACTGTTTGTACTAATCAGGGCAATAGCTCCCAAAAACAGGTACAGTGATCATGATAACAAGGTGTAGAGCTGGATGAACACAGCAGGCCAAGCAGCATCAGAGGAGCAGGAAGGCTGACGTTTCGGGCCTAGACCCTTCTTCAGAAAGAAGAAGAAGCTTTTCCTGCTCCTCTGATGCTGCTTGGCCTGCTGTGTTCATCCAGCTCCACACCTTGTTATCTCAGATTCTCCAGCATCTGCAGTTCCTACTA
>NC_063336.1:51918631-51996574 GCF_021869965.1 Rhincodon typus
GCAGCATCAGAGGAGCAGGAAGGCTGACATTTCGGGCCTAGACCTTAAGAAGGGTCTAGGCCCGAAACGTCAGCCTTCCTGCTCCTCTGATGCTGCTTGGCCTGCTGTGTTCATCCAGCTCTACACTTTGTTATCTCAGATTCTCCAGCATCGGCAGTTCCTACTATCTCTGATTTCAACAAGATGTGGTTTATTGCAAAAGAGCATTCAGGTGCAAAATAAATTAATAAATTCAACATTTAGCTGAATCTTACTTTTATTGGCTGAATGAAAGTCATTCTGAGTTTTTTGGAGGATTTTCTCGTGAGGCCTAGCCTTATCTTACCAAACTTGCTACCACTCCCGTGTGATGCTTCTCAAGTCTGATTTCCACCACATCCTACCACATGCCATTCCAACAACTTGCCAGTCAGCTGAAATATCAGCATCCATTGCACCCATGCCATCTTTAAGAGTCCATTTTGCACCCGGAGGAGCATTGGCATTTTGAAGAGGTTCCTACTCATTTACAGAGTTGAAACAAGATAGAGAAGGGGATGATGGCCCTCTGTTCATCTGCCAGCGACCTGGAGGTCCTGGTGGGCATGGTGGTCTGGGGAAGGGCCATCCTCTTTCCAGAAGGCTGGCAGAGTAGGCTGTACCACCAGAATCTGCCCAACTGGTGTGACGTCACTTCCAGGTCAGTGCTATTTCTGGGGTGCAGAGGAATGGCCAGGAATACAGGAAGAAGGTCAATGGCCGCCCACGCTCCACCAGGAGAAGTGCCACACCATTCTCCCTCTTACATCATGCTCACTCCAATTCTACTACTGCACCTGCCTCTCACTACCGCTTATGCTCTGCCACTCTCACGATTGCATGCAACATCTTTCCTCACTCACTCACCTCTTGCAATCAGCTACAATAATAACCTGGCATACCCTTTCAGTGCTGCTTCTTTAGCCCTTCAACACACTGCTCAACCTTTTCCCAACGTGCATCAACAGTAAAAGCCTTTTCACTCACTGGCATCTCACTCATTACTTCCTCATTTTCTCATTATAGGCTAAGATAATCCATAACAGGGGAGAGAGATGTGAACAGATGGTGGGGTGCCTGACATTTGTATACTTACCTCACGAGGAGAGAATTCTGATCCTCACAAAAGAAGAGCAGGACTGCTCCTGTAGGATTGCAGAAACATCTGTGACCTGCCAATAGGGTAAGAACCAGTCTTCATTCCACTGCACATCTTGCTGTACCTATTGCCAATGTCATTCACTGTGCACCACTTTTACCTAGTGGCCACAAAGTCTTCTCTCTTCTGTCTTGCAGGTTCTGCTAGCCTGCCCTTGATCTCTGTGGAGAAATTTCCAGCTCCCCCCAGAAGCATTGCTGAGCCCCTGAATATCTGCATCCCCTTCTTAACAGCCCAACCTAGTAATGCATCACGCTTCCCTAAATCTTACCAGATCCGTGTCCATGTGCCTGCATCAGCCAATCTTTCCCTCCTAAGCCCCTGGCAAATGTGGTAACCATGCCATCTGTAGGGTTCCGGTTTGCGATCAGTAATTTGTTGATTTTTAGGAGGTACAAATCACCCCCGATCCTTGGTTCTGACACTGGACTTATTTAGGAATGTGAAATGGAGAAGGCAGTCAACAGGTGTTTCAGGGCAAAAGAATCTCTGCATTTATTTAAATACAATAAGGTAAGTATAATAAAAGAAATAAAGGCAAATGTAATAAAACAGTGAAATTAACACAATTGTACAGAGGACAGTAATTACTTTCAAATTACACTATCAAATTAAACACAGGTTAAACACTATTAGAAACTAAACACCAATTTTAATGTTTCAGAGATAGTAGGAACTGCAGATGCTGGAGAATCTGAGATAAGAAGGTGTAGAGATGGATGAACACAGCAGGCCAAGCAGCATCAGAGGAGCAGAAAAGCTGATGTTTTGGGCCTAGACCCTTCTTCAGAAATGCAATTTTAATCACAGACACTTTCATCAGGCTTCCTACCCTCGGTGTTCTCCACACTGTCATCACTCACCTTGCCCTCCTTGCCAGTTGGTTGGATACTTTGGGGTCTCAGGAGTTTAAGCTCACCACTGGAGATAAATGCGATTTTGAAGTACAGCTGGCTGTTCCCGTTTGCTGTACCCGGGGCCTCAACGAAGACTTCAGATGGTGTACGCCTTCAGTACGGGTTGAGTCCGCTGATGCGGGAGGACACACATTGGATTTATCAAGTGAATAGTTGGTTTTCCTTACTTTCAGTTGGTTTTTGTGGGCCAGTTTTCAGCTCAGGGCCTTGCAGTGTCAGTTAGGTTGGTGATTTTAGAATGTTGTCAGTTCTCAGGTCTACTGGTCGTGGTCGGTTGCTGTTGGTTCTCCTGGAACAGAAAAGGCCTGTATCGGTAGGTCTTGGAATTGCTGTCAGGATCCCTCTTCTGGACATAGCTGTGCAGATAGCTCTCAGGGAGATAGCTGCTTGTGGGATCCCTCTTCGGGAGATGCCTGTGGGGATAGCTTTCGAGGTGGTAGCTCCTTCAGATGAGATGGGGGTCTGCAATTATACTACTTGTGGGCCTCTTATCTACATGCCAAATCTGCACTTGCCATTGTGTTACTGGTGTTCCCTTTGAGGTCCAACGGCTTCCTGACAGTTAAGAGTATGTGTGTGAAGGTATTTTGATTGAAGTTGAATGCCTGATATCTCCGTGAATGAATATTGATTGAAGTTAAATGTCCGGTATCTGTATAGGTTCCAAGATGTTTGGGATGTGTAGCCCTAGGTGGAAAAGGTTAGTTTCATTCTAGAGTTAACGCAGTGTGGAGCTGGAGGAGCACAGCAGAAGAAGGGTCCCAACCTGAAACGTCAATTTTCCTGCTCCTCTGATGCTGCCTGGCCTGCTGTGTTCATCCAGCTCCACACTGTGTTATCTCTGACTCCAGCATCTGCAGTTCTTACTATCTCTGATTTCATTCTAGAGTGTCAGGTTTGTTTGATTGATCTCCTCGAGTTGAAGTGTGAATTGGGTTTTCGCAGCCACCTCTGTGTCTGTGTATTTCTCCCAGGGCTCAGCCCAGCTGCCTTTTTTATTAGTCTTAAAAGTTTTGAAAAATCCAGGGTTTTGATTCAGTATTTTAGGTGATGGGGATTTTTACTCAAACCTACACATCTGAGGTCATTTGCTGCTTTGCTTGAAGCCATAGTGCTTGTGACATTGGAAGACCGTTCGCTTGCCCTGCTTTATACTCTTCCCAGCCTTGCTTTACCATATTCCTCATTTGCAAATTCTGCTGCACCCCTTCACAACTATACAGTGCTCCCACCTAAAGCCTGCATCCCCCAGTCCTGAATAGTCAGCTGTCAAGGTTTAATCCTGCAGTAACTGCCACACATCTCCCCATCAACATCACTACTTAGTTTCTGCGGATGGACCCGACAGGCTGACCCTCGTTCCCCCTCTCAACCAACATGACCACATAAACCCAGGAAAGACATGCCACGTCACCTGCTTGTATCTATACATTGCCCCGACTGTGTTAGCCCTAACTCCTGAACTTGCTGTTACAGACCAATGTACTGACCAATGCACAGACCCGCTGCCCTTGACCACCCTGACCGGATTCCTGACTGAGGCCCATTCCCTGGGCTGGTATGGGAGGTTGCTCTTGACTTACTATGCCAGGGGCCCCTGACTGGCAGGTATGCCCCGCCTAGGGACTTCATTAAGCTCCTCTCCTCAATGAGATTTGGATACATAGCTGCCTGCTTGCCATACATGCGTTTAATTTGCAATGTATTTCTCCAGTTCAAACCTCTCTCTGCACATTTTTGGGCCCCCTATTTTGACATCTGTATAGTCCCTTGCAGTTCAGTCATAAAACTGCTTGCAAACAAATTCAGATATAACATCTGGGCGATCAGCAGAAACAGTAAGGGATGCTTGCTCAACACATCCAATACTTGATTTGCAGACCCAAAAAAAGAAAAAGGTAGAGACAACAAGGTGCAGAGCTGGATGAACACAGCAGGCCAAGCAGCATCATAGGAGCAGTAAGGCTGACATCTCAGGCCTAGACACTTCATCAGAAATGGTTCCTACTATCTCTCCAAAAGAAAAAGGTACTTACCTTTCTGGATATTTAGGAATTTGCTCCCAATTAGGGAGTGACTGGGTCAGTGCTGAAAACTCGCTTCATCTGGTGCCTCTGAAAATGAATATCCTGTCATTGACAGAAAAGAAGATGAAGCAGTACAGCCTCAGATAAGCTTGCCAACCCTGCCAAAGATATGAGCGATGTGTCTGCAATTCCCAGGATGCTACTATCTGAGCACATCTGGAACAATGCATGAAGCCTGTTGTTTTTACGGTTTTCCAGTTGTTGTTTTTCAAATGGTTTCTAAAGAAGCTGGTTCATTTTAAAATTTCAAGAATTTGAAAAGAAATGCTTGTTTTCATGAATGCTCACTTATGTGAGTGTTATTTGTTCTTAGGTGAATCACCCCCACTGCTCATCACATTCTGCGTGCTGTTAGATTTGCTGCCATCACCCTCTCTTCTGGTTTGGATCTTCAAGGCCTGCTTGGTCTAGTGTGGTAGGGGTAAGAACATTTGATAGTCAACTAAGAAAATGCTCATGTCTTAAACAATATGTAGTTAATTACAAGATAGCAAATTCCATCTTCTGTTAGAACTTGCCTGTTTAAGGGCTTTTAAAATTGCCCTTTGTCATGTCAACTCTGGTTTGTAATTTTGCTGGGTCTCATTTTAAATTGTTTTTGTAGCTCTTGATTACTCTTATTGTAACTGTACTGTAACTCTCTAGTGGAGACACTGATCTGATCTGTAAGTACTTTGCTGACTTCTCACTATCCTAGCCTGCAAACTGCACTGTCTTTAAGTTTTCCCGTTATCCACCTGACATTTCAATTTTACTCATAGTGTCTCCAGTGCCTGTTTGCACACTGGCTGAACCATGTCTCAGGATCACTCTTCTCAATTATCTGTACCCAGTACAAACTCTGACCAGCTAGCGACTTGTATTCCAGCTCCATGGAGTTCCTAGCTTGCTTTTGCTGATGCACACTTCTTTCCAGATTGGATTTATTTTACCATTGACTGTTGATCTTGCCTTGTTGAATCATGCCACAGGATTCTCTTTTGTTGGGGATGGGAGTTCAACTCGTCCAGTTTTTTGCTTCAGCAGCCATATTAAAGCTGTGTCTGGAGAAATTTTCAAACTTCCACAATGTTGCTAGCATCTAGGAGACAGGTAAATGGTGTCTTTATCACTTATCAACACGTTGTACAATGAATGCTCAACACAGCCCATCGTGATGCGAGCTCCATTTGGAACATTTTCTGCCACCCTCGTCTTTCAGGTATCCTCAGGGCCTGCTTGTTTTAGTGCAGCAATGGGTGGTTTCTTATATGGTAAGTAACCAAGTTACAGTGATGTGATAGTCATTGTTACAGAGACTATGGAGAAGACTCTGATGCTAAGTTTTACTTCTTCAAGATCTTTAGCTGTCCTCCCAATAAGTCCATATGACATCATCATAGTGGGTGGTGTTCGGTACTCTTCAGAATTAACCCTTTCAGACCCTTACACCTTATACAGCAGTTTTAATGCATTTATTTAGCTGCAATGGATAGAAAAACATTAATATCAGACCTTTCAGCTTCTCTGGAAATAAGTTCAAAGTTAAGAGTGAGATTTTCACCCAAAAGCTTGCCCAGATCCTCTAATTGTTCACAAAACCAGTCTATGCTCTGGGTTAGTTCAAACCACATCACTGTAAAATATTGAGTAGCTGACTATATTTTTAATTTGATTAATTTCTCTATGCTTCAAGATCATTCACTTCAGGTTGTACTGAAGTATATGCACCAATAGGGTACTCCATCAAGACCGGTAATAAATAAATAAGCATAGGGCTGAACACTTTTAGATAAATGAAATATTAGAAAGTCAGGTAAAAGATCATTCATTTGGGCAGTACTATCCTCTGAAAAGACAATGTATCAAGTGCGTTAGAAGTTCCAGGGGATCTTATTAGAAGCTGAAAAATCAATTGAAAACAAAGAAAGTGCTGACAACAAAATAACTACTTTACAACCCTCCATAAATTCCCAATTCTTTTGTTTTGCCTGCTATATCATGCTGCATTCAATGTAAGAAGTAAGTGGAATAATTAACAGTACTGTTAAATACAGATGACAAAATGGTGAATGATAGAATTTACAAATTTTATAAGAACATTTAATGAGAGAACTTGTCAAACGGATAAGTACTTTCACATCTGGCAGTATCATCATTTGGACAGTTGTGTTAACAACTTGAAGAAGAATCCAGCTGTGGAGTTGTATGTTTAGAACGCATCTGTTAATTATACCATTTAAACAAAACATTTGAAATAGCCAGTTAAAGTTTCATCTTTGGCAGCAGTGAGAAATGGATAGTTGTAGATTGGTTGACTGTTCTATACCCAGTCTGAGTTTCCTTTCATTGACTTCAGTAGATTGTTGTGGAGGGCCTGAAGTAGGAGCGTCTCCAGATATACCATAGGAGCTTTCCAGAAAGAGAAAACTGTAGAGAAACTCTTGACAGCTTAAAGACCATCTAAAAAGTTATCTCACAAATTTGGCCCTGGGTATAATAATCCTGCTTACACATGCCTATCCAACTATGCAAATATCCCTGTACCTCAACGTCTTTAATCTTCTAGTCAATTGACACGTAACACCTCGCTGTCAGTTTAGTAAGAAGTACTAGCAAACCTTTTGTGCAGAACTTCAATGCAACCACACTCCTAATTTCATGCAATCCAGTGTGTGAGTGGAGGATAGTTGTTTTCACAAGGCATGCCTTTGGTGACAGCTGGCAGGATTTTCTTATGTTCAGAGGGATGAAAATTTGGATGAGGATCTGTAATGCCCAATCACCACTCATTTCTTCATCTGGCTAACCTCCTATTGTCATGTCTGGCCATTGCCAGAAGCTCCTGCCACAGGACAGATGGACATATCTAAATGAACAGTAATGATACAATAGCCTTAGCACAGCAGAGTTGCCAAAAAGAATGAAAAAAGATTACATGCAAGTGTTTCGCTTGTGATTTGTCATTCACATTTCCGAAAATGTTGGGGTTCACGAGCATTTATTGCATTATTATCAGAAGCTCAGAACAGTCAAAGATTGAACAAAAATCGATTTCAAGAAGATACTGGAGAGCAAGTCCAACTAAATTTTGACAAATCATTCAGTGGACAATGATTAAAGTAGAAAATTAGAAATATTACCACAAAATAGGAATGATAGTGCAAAAAAGCTAGAGTCACTTGAAGGCATAGAGACATTAGTATTAGACTTGAAAAGAGGCATATGACAAACCCAGATGTAAGAAGAAAAGCAAAGAAGAAAGAAAAACAAATGGCTGTTTCTTTTGTTTATCTCAGCACTCCAATGATCTTCTGTGAATATTGTCATAATTCTGAGGCAATAACCAAACTGCTATTTATCCATTCCCATCTTTCCTAGTATGTGCTTTATCACACGTGCTGGTATTAATGTTCAGTCTCACCAAGATTAAAAATATCACCCAAGGTTTTGAACTCCCCCACCCTAGGGAAAAGACCTTTGTTTTTAACTTATCCATGCCCCCCATGATTTTATAAACCTTCATAAGATCAGTCCTCAACCTCCTACGCTCCAGTAAAAAAAGTACCAGCTTATCCAGCCTCTCCTTTTAATTCAAACTCTCCAGTCCCAGCAACATTCTGGTAAATCTTTTCTGAACCCTCTCCAATTTAATAATATCCTTCCTTTAGCATGGCAACTGGAACCGTACACATTACTCTAAAAGTAGACTCCTCAACATCCTGTATAACCTCAACATGATGTCTCAACTCCTTTACTCAATGGTCTCAGCAATGAAGGCAAGCATGATAAACGCTGTCTTAACCACCCTGTCTACCTGTGACACAACTTTCAACCCCATAGGTCTCTCAGTTTGACAACACCATCCAGGGCCCACCATTAACTGTATAAATCCTGCCCTTGTTTGCTTTACCAAAATGCAATACCTCACATTTATCCAAATTAAGCTGAATCTGCCATTCCTCAGTTCATTGATCCAATTGATCAAGATCCCTTTGTAATCATAGATAATCTTCTTCGCCGTAGATAGTGGGTGGTGGGAACACAGGTCAGTTTCAAGAACAAGACTAGATTAGAAAGGGGTAGGAACAGATGAAAGAAGCTTTATATGATAAAAGAATTATAATTAGAATTAGCTTTGTTGTCACATGTACTCAAATGAGTACAGCAAAAAGTTTACAAGTCACCACTTTTGGTTGGGACTGATCTGGAAGAAAGTAGGAAGAAGATGATGGCATTCGGAGAAGAATCAGATAGAATAGTTAGCTCTAATCTAGAACAGAAATTACCATGTAGACAGAGAGAAGTTCCCAATAATTCATTTAGGAGGGAAAAATATAACGGCTATGTAAAAGATAAAATGTAGACTTACTAATATCTATTTTAATGACAACAAAATTTGCATTTCAAAATATAAATAAAATATAAATTTAAAAACAAATAGAATAAAGTTTGGGCCGCATAGAAAAATTAATACTTGACAGTCCATGGTTAATGGGTAACAATCTTATCCTGGGTCTCCCTGGAAATATTTGCATTCAATCTGATATCATTGTGTGGTTGCCAATGGTGATTAGGAACAGTGAGAGCGTATTAAAAAGTCCCACTTGATATAAGGTTATTAAGTTCCAACAAATCCATAAATTGCACAAGCAGTAGAAACCTAGTAAAGGTATCCTATGGAGGTTTAAACAATTTCTGTAACTCAATAAAGGAAACAAAATTCTTATCATTTAAAGAAATTGGGCTGTGGGTAACTCAGCTCTAACAAAGATACCTAGATGATCTTGAATGCCAGAAAGTGACAAATATTGTCTTCCTGCTTCAATGCACACAGTCTTGGGTCATTAATTTGATTTTGGAAATATAAAACTTTTCAACCCTGAAATTATTATAACTGATAAAGATGGATTATGGTTGTTGGGCACATTTATAAAAGAGGGATTAAGGCTGGGTATTTTTTTTTGAAGAGGGATTACAATAGTGAGCACTTCTGAAGCTGGCACTCTCTATGCTATGAATAAGTCCTCCAAAAATCATTTGGTTACTTAAAATTGATCTGGTTCTGGCACCTAATATTAGGATTGAAGTCCTTGTACATATCTGGTGTACTGCATACAGAACAGGACAACTTATCTAAAAAAAGAATATAATTACATTAGAAGCACTTCAGAGAAGGTTTAACAGATGGGTACCTAGAATTCCACACATTTTTTTTCTGAACTGGCAACTTAAGGAGGGTGTTGGCCTCTTTTTTCTTGCTGACTTTTGAAGTTACTTCCTCGAGCTACCATTAGCCAAGAGAAGTTAGATTGTATGCATTTATTAGGATCTTGATGCTGGCACCTTGTTGACTCTGCCAATGTATATGAAGTCAGCCAAAGGGCCAGAGGAATGGATGTTCAATGGATACTTCTGCAGCAACTCCCTATAACTCCCACCTCCCTAACACCTTCACTAAGAGTAAGAACACTGATTAAAGAGCTCCTGATGGTAAAGGGCCGAATGCTGTTCCCAGTAAAAATGCTTCCCTTTCAGATAATTGTCCCAAATTAAAAAAAAAATGAAGCCCTGATCCTCTAGCCCTGGCTAGAAGAAAACCTTAGATTGGCCCCATCAGTGGGCCTCATGTCAGCCTGTTTTCAATGACACCATGGATACCTCACCTGTTGCTTTGGTTCCTGGCTACAGGATAGCGTGGAGAATCTTCCAGCTTAGCTTCTCCAATCCAGCAATGCCACTGGGGAAACTTTGTCTGGTGGTCAAAAACCTGAGCCCCACCTTCCATTGTCATTTCATTATAAGACCATGGAAGAAGAAACAAGCAGTAGAGAAAGGATTGTAGACCTAAATAGCTGACCATTCAATTTTTTCCCTTTCTACAATTACCCAACCATATATTTGGGCAGATGAAATTCACATATAAGTCTAAAGTCAATTTGTTAATTCCTTAAAGTGTACTGGGTGGATCAAAAGTGATTCTGCATTTACTGGAGAGTCTGTTTAAATTTCCACAAGAATGATTCCATGCATAAAAGTGAGGAAAAGATTGAATAACCTCAAACTCTACCCTATGTTAAGATATGAATGAAAAGTTTTCTTTATTCAGTGTGTATCCTTTCTTTTTTGCATGTTCTTCCTCTCAGGTGATATTTTGGAAAATAGTCGGGAGATTGAAAATATCATTGGACATTCTGTTAGATATTGCTTTTTCTCATCTTTTTCTTTGCAATATATTTAAATATGTTTTCAAAATGGATAGGGGAAGGCAACTGAGCCAGAAACAATGAAACAGAAAAAGAAATCATTAGGTAGCGAAATGGACCACTTTCCATCAACTTAAACTATTATAATCACTTCTGAAAATAAATCTCAGAATCATATTTATGAAATTCCTTAAATGATAGAAAAGCAGCTGAAAGGAGTCATTTAAAGCTGTGTGCCAAAGTACTTAAATATTTAATTTCTCTTTAAACTTTTATTCAAAAATTTATGGCACACCATTTGCCTTTGAATTTATGTTGGCACATTATTCAGATCTATTTTTAATATCTAACAAAAGTGCACAACAAAATTTACTTTTAAAAAAAGATAGATTTTATTGCAGGTATCCAACATCAATGGCCTTTTGGTTTTATTTCATATATTTTTAAAAAAATCATTAACTACTACAATCATTGTTTTGATATTATTTTAATGAATGTAATGCAGTGTTCTGATTAGCATACTGTTCACTATGCATAGAGTTAAAATACATCAACATCACAGGAAGTGATACAAGGTAATATGTGACACAATATTGGACCAGTGTTCATTTCCGAACAGAATGTGAGTGTAGAGCTGCCCCATAATCCTGTATAAAGTGTGGATGGTCTGTGGAAGAGAGAGCAAGAGATTTCAGCCTGCAATCAACAATCCATAAAATTATGCAGACATATTGTTGCAGTTATGGATTTTTTTCAATTGTCTTATATTTTGCAGGATTTTTGGAGAAATAGAGAGGAACTATAAAAATTGGTTACTCTAGGAGATAGGTTTGGTTCTGCTGTGATGTTATACTGCAATTTTATTTGGATATTTTTGCTTTGCTAGACAAATTTAGTGAAAATATGCACTTAAATCCTCTTCTCTTTATACACACTTGTGTTTTAACTGTCAATCTTGCATCCAAAGTTTCAGCCTGGAAGATGTAGCAAAAAATAATGATAATGAAAGTCTAATTAACCAGAAAACTTTAACAAGAAATAACGCTTCCTGGAGATGAATTAGGTTATATGTATATTTTGGAAAGGAAGTGTTTATTAATGAGATGCACGTAACATCTAAATTAATTGTGTTTTCCAAATATAGGTTTGAAATCTAGTTATGGTCACTGGCCCGTTAAGTTTCTTTATTAGTTTCCACGGTTACACAGCCATCCTGTTGATTCATAAAGCCTTAATTTGTTAAAGGTGGGTTTGCTAATTTCTTTTTATATAATTGGATTCAACTTGGAGAAGCAAAAATGATGCTTGACATTGATTTTGCCAGATGAGAAAGCTGACCAATGATGACTGTTTTAAATTGGTAACAGCCGAGGGCCCAATAACCAGTGTCAGCTGTTTTCATCTGGAAAAAAACAACTGTCCAGCAACCAGGATCAGCCGTTTCCAACTGATACTTGCCAACTGGCCAACAACCAATCCCAACTGGTTTCACTTGAGAACAGCAAACTGCCCAAAAACAAGGATCAACTGACTTAACTGGTGCCAAAACATAGAATTATCTTGATTTACTCATGAGATGTTGGTATTTCTGACTGGACCAGCATTTAATGCAGATCCCTAGTTGCTTGAGAAGGTAGCCTTCTTGAACCACTGCAGTCCTGTTGGTGTAGGTAGATCCACAATGCCTTTTGGGAAGGATTTGCCAAAAGTTTAAACTAGGCGGGTTAAAGCATTTTGTTTTCCCTTCTGGGTGTTCAACAATAAAGAACCCAAGCAAAGTTGTAGAGCCAGGAAGTAATATTTGAGAGAAATACAAGGGTTACTGATTACATAGAGTAACAGAGAGCACTAGAATTGAAAATAGTGATTAGGTGAGTTCATACTAAGGGGGAAAGTAATAAATAATAAATAATAAATTGAGATTGTTGTGCCTGCGTGTGAAAGTTCAGAGTGTGGTAAATAATATTGATGAGTTACAGATATAGACAGACCAGAGGAAATATGTTGTGGCTATGATGGAAAATAGATGCAAACAAAGACAGGACTAAGTCTTAAATAATCCTGGATACAATGTGTTCAGTAAACATAGAAAAGGAAGGAAAGGAGAAGGGTGGCAAAACTGCTTCAGGCGAAAATTGCAATGCTGTAGAGAAAGGATGCCCCAGAAGGATTAAGAAAATAATTTATTTGGTTAGAGATGAGGAATAAAAAATATGATTATATTGTGTCATCTACATCGGAATGGATGTGACAGCATAGTGGTATTGTTGTTGGACAAATAACCCAGAGATCCAGGTTCTGGGCACCCAGGTTTGCTACAAATTCAATACAATTCTGGAATTAAAAGTCCACCGCTGGCCAGGAAACCATTGTTGATTGTTGTAAAAACCCATATAGTTCAATAATGTCCTTTAGGAAAGGATATCGGCCTTCCTGATCCGGTCTGACTTACATATGACACTGGACCACAGCAATGTGGTTAGCTCTAAAATGGTCTAGCAAGCCATTCAGTTGAGAATTCTTGAAGTCACAAAATACAGATGAAATCAGATGGACCACCTGGCATGTATTAATGTACTGGAAATAACAAGAAAGTCATCCTGGTCAACCCTGCAAAGTCCTCCTTAGGAACATCTGGCGTCTAGTGCCAAAATTAAGGGAGCTGTCTCACAGACTATTCAAGCAACAGCTTGACATTGTCATAATCGTAGAATCGTATGTTGCAGAGAGTATCCCAGACACTGTCATCACCATTTCTGTGTATTTCCTGACCCACTGGCACAGCGGTATACCTTCAGGAAGGAGCTGCTTGGGAGTCCTCAACTTGACTCTGGACCACATAATGTCTCATGACAATGGTCAAACACATGCGAGGAACGTCCTGCTGATTACCACATACTGTCCTCCCTCAGCAGATAAATCAGCAGTCCTCCATTTTGAACGTTACTTGGAGGAGGCACTGAGGATGGCAACAACCCACAATTTACTTAAATGAGACACTTCAATAGCATTATGGCAGCATTATTACTGACCAAGCTAGTTGAGTCTAAAGGATATAATTCTAGTTTGAATCTTTGACAGCTGAAGAGGGAAAAATATGCTTCCATCCCTACCAATCTGCCTGGAGTAGATGTAGCTCCCCACATCAGTATCTTTAAGAGTGACCACTACACAATTCTGCATTCACATTGAGAGCACCTCATAACGTGTTGTGTGCCACTGTGCTAAATGAAATAAAACTTTGAACAGATCTAGCAACTCAAGACTAGGCATCTGTGAGGTGCTGTGGGCAGCACAATGGTACTTCCACTCAATCCGCAGCTACATGGCTTAGGGAATATGGTGGCCTAATGGTATTACTGCTAGACTATTAAACCAGAGACCCAGGTAATGTTCTAGGGACCTGGGTTCCTGTTATGGCAGATGGTGGCATTTGAATTCAAGAAAAACATTTGTAGAATTAAAAGTCTAATGATGACCAGGAGAAACGTCAGCTTTCCTGCTCCTCTGATGCTGCTTGGCCTGCTGTGTTCATCCAGCTCTACACCTTGTTATCTAATGATGTGTAACATCAGCAAGATGCATTGCAGAAATTCTCCAATGCTCCCTGGATAACACCTTCCAAACCCACAATATGTGGCGTCTAGAAGCACACATGCAGCAGCTACATAGGAATATCATCACCTACAAGTTCCCCTTAATGCCAAGACCATTCTGACTTGGAAATATATTGTTGCTCCTTCAGTGTAGCTGGGTCAAAACCCTGGAACTCCTTCTAATGACATTGTGGGTCTGTCTAGAGTAAATGGAATGCAGTGGTTCAAGAAAGTAGTCCACTGCCTTTCCCAGGGCAATTAAAGATGGACAATAAATGCTGGCATAGTCATCAATTCCTACTTCCCATTAATGAATAAAATAAACATTCAGTTCTACTATCTGTCTGATATCAAATCTCTTCATTAGCAAGTCATTTATTATGCAAGAATGGACATTACAAATTCTGGCCTCAAGCAATCACAACCATTACATTTTTCACACTATCTGCTTTCTTGTCACATCAGTGAAGCATATATAATCAGATGCTAACTTAAAATTGTCACCTGGGCTTGGCCTTTCTGAACCACAATTTCATAGCTATTAGAGAGACCATGAGGTTGCAGATTGTGTTGGAGTACAATTCAGTTGTTGCTGATGTCCCACAGCACCTCGTGGATGGCCAGTCTCTAGTTGCTAAATCTGTTTCAAGTTTATGCCATTAGGGTAGAGACAGTGCCATATGACATGATGTAGGGTACTCTCAGTGTGAAGATGAGACTTTGTCTCTGCAAGAAATGTGTAGTGAATTTTAATGGACAAATACATCGAGAGCAGGCAGATAGGTGAGGATGAGTTGTAATGCAATTTTACGCAGCAGGGCCTCAAATTCAAGCAATCTTACTTTGCCATGAAGGAAAAAAAACCTTATTTCACTCACTATGCATACAACGGCAACATTTTTATTTTCTTGAATCTGTGGAATGCCCCTAATAAGCCTTCTGAACATTAACGCCCAAACTGTGAGAACTGGCTATGGCCCACTGCACTGCTCCCCCCTGCCCAGACTGACTTGTGACGACAGCCCTGACTGTGTATGGTTCAACCAACAGACTGATATCTCCACAACAACCCAACTAATGTACCAGTAATCCCCAAACAGCCTCCTCATGACTTGCAGGAATGCAAAGACATGGATACCCAATATATTTGGCTGATCATGGTCAACCAATCCTCACCCCAGAATAGAAGTAGACAAGCCTCTTGAAGGAATGTGTGGAACACCTTGAATAGCTGTAGTCCCTGACCTCACTAGGGACTGCACTCCTTTGACTTGCACACATGGGCATTTGATTGAAGCACATACATTGCCAAATGAACATGTTGGTTCATGCAGTAGATGTGACATTGATGAAGCACTGTGTCATACAGAAACATTTCCACTGCCAGTGAATGTTCAGTGCTCTTAATGAGGAGAAGCTGCCTTGTAATGTAAGCTACAGAGGCTGACATCCTATAACCTAGCACTGAAGCACCTATGAACTCAACAACAATACAAACTCTCGAGGCTGGCATCCTCCGAGTAAGCACAAAGTGAGTGAGTGCTATGAAATGAAGCCATGAGAAGCTTCCTGTGTAGGTGCATGAAATGTATGTGTATCCCTATGTGTAAAGCAACCTGGCAGAAGCAGACAATTCATGTGTCCTTCAACTCCAAAGTCAGGTCCTGAAGGACTGAAATGACGTGAGAGTTGCTCTGAAGGCTGGCAAGATAGTATGGTGAGGCTGAAGCTTTGTCAATGTTGCCTTGTGTGAGAGATCATTGAGATGCAGTAGTGAAGACAGAGCTGGATGAAGCCCTGGACAAACTGTGGATGCCAGGTAACTGCTCTGAATTTCACATTGGGAATTGGCAATGAGGTAGATTCTCAGGGAAGGAAAGTCGAATTGGCAGTGGCATATAAATGAGGTGAGCTGGCTGATAATGAAATGCCCATTTGTGGAAATGATGCTGTCATCATCAGTGTTCCCTATATGCTGCACAGCTGCTCTGAGCTTCCTCTGAGGTTTTGTACATGCCGACGCATTGACTTTGAGTTTGAAAATTGCTATGACACAGGCACCTCAGAGGTTGGTACCTCGAAAATAAAATTTAGAGGGAGTATTTGTCACCATTTCACAATAAGATTTGAAGTTTCCAATAAAAGAACAACAGGAAAATCAGAACTTTTTTTTTCTGGTGTCAAGATTCCAATTATTTTAATTCTCACCATGTTTTCCTGACTTTCTTACCGTTGTCTGCATCACTCAAGGGAGCCAGATATTATACCTCAAATGCCTTCTATAAGCAAATGAATAGTGAAAGTAAGGTAAGGAGAAAATGAGGCCAATTACGGACCAAATAGAGGATTAATGGGTCATGGATGAGGCATGAAGTGAGTATATTGCATCTATTTATACCAAGGTGGAAGATGCTACACAGGTACAATGACGGAGGATGGAGTTCAGAGACTTGGACGGTTTAAAACTGATATGGAGGCTGCATTGGATAGGCTGGCCATAACTAGCAGGTGAGAATTGCAGAAAGCCAATGTCAACTTTGGACTCCGTTTTCAAAATAAGGACATTCTTAAATTGGTATCTCTTGGGCATGTGAAGTAAACTCTACTTTTGATTTTAACTTTACCACAGTGTTGCTGGGAACCTTGCAGCCCACAACTGAGGAAGTGGCACCCCCATGGAAGGGAAAAAGCTACAAACTAACAATCTGCTTATGGACAGCTTGTGAGAACAGAGAGAGAGAAAGATTTGTTTTAATACCTGCGGCGTGTCCATGAAGTAATGAAATAATGTGACCACTAGTGGAAGGATTGAGAAACTAAGGGCACAGACTTAAGGTAACGGGAAAAAGAAGAAATGGCAAGGTGAGGAATAACAGGTTCAGGCAGCAAGTGTTTAACATCCAGCGATGTTGCTTGGGAGTGTGGTGGAAGCCGGTTTAATCGAAGTATTTAAGAGGAAATTGCGTTATCATCTGAAAAGGAAACATGTGCAGTGCCATGAGGCAACGTTGGGTTTTTTACTGGCTGAATTGCTCCAAGAGCCAGCATAGACCTGCTGGGCCAAATAGCCTCCATCTGGGTTGTAATCATCAATCAATGAATGACAATTGTTACTTTGGCAGGAAACTTCACTGCAGCTGATAGTAGGAACTGCAGATGCTGGAGAATCCGAGACAACAAGGTGCAGGGCTGGATGAACACAGCAGGCCAAGCAGCAGCTGTTGTTTTATGCAATTACAGTCACCAACATTCATGTACAATTGAAAGGTTTTTGTTTTTGATTTTTAGAAAAATACATTCTAAACAACAAAGTTTCTTTCATTACAAGCTCAGAGCATGAACAATCTTTGTTGAATTTGGCATTAAGTTTAGATTGTTTTTGACATGTTTGCAACATCCATTTCTGTCTGGCAAGCATTGATCTTGTTGTCCTTGTTTGGAAATAAGCCACAAAAAATGTCAGCCCCTTGATTCATTTTTAACGAGGTTCTTTGGCGCAATACAGAAGTGACTCATAAAGCTAAAATTAATATGTCACTTACTCTTTCTTCACATTTTAACACAATAAAGTTAATTATTATTCTGCATTTGACAGCATAATTACATTATTTCTGATGCTTACAAATGACTGCAATTATATTGTCACACAAAATAATTCTACTAACTTTAATAAGAATAGGAATATGATCAGCTTTTGAACACCCAATAATATTTGGCAAAATTGTCACAACATAGTATAAATAATACCATGCTTATATAAGGGTTTGGTGCGTAGCTGTGTTCCTGTGAGTTATATTTTAGTCCAGGGGTTTATAACAAATGCTCTTGTGAATGTCTGTACACAGATCCTACGATTCTACTGGTCTCCTGCTCTAGCTTCGAGGAAGATCAATGAAAGGAAATGAGGAAGAGGTGAATAGAGATCTCTGATATTTCGCAGAGTTTCTAGTTTACAAGGGATCCATCATCCATTCTCTTCCCTTCCAAAGTCTCGAGATTCATTGTGGACTGGCATATGAACGGCAAGTTGCCCAAAGCTCAAGAAAAGACATTTAATTCTCTTTTAATTTAAAATCCTAGATCAGAACTAAATAGAATTTTATTGGTGTAGGTCAGGTGGGTGCCAAATGTATAAGCCATGGAGCAGTTCCATGTGTAGCAATGGCAGTACTTACCTTAAATCAAATTGCTATATAATCCCAGAAAACATGCTGAGTCATGCCATTCCTTTTACATTGTGAACTGTCAAGATGATTAGATCTACAATTGCTCACAGTGCTATTTTATCTGCAATTCAATATGGGAAGAAGGAAACATCTGTAAATATCTTGTCTTTTCTCACTCAGTGGTCTGAATCTTATGCTAATTTGGTTGTGTTAATTTCATAGAGTTTCACAGATTTTTTTTTGCCATGAGGCCTAGCAAGTTTCCTCAGTAAATATCATGCCAAACACGCCTCATGAACAACCTACCATGCCCCAGAGGTGTCCCTCTGGTCAAGGGCTAGCCCAATTTTCCCTCTTGCTGTAACCAGATTGCTGGACATCCTGGAATGGATTGTCTTCCCTGGAGGCCATGGCATCTATAAAACCAAGCCAAGCAAAGTGTTGGGACTTGGGAGCTGTCCTTCACCTGCAACATAGTAGCATGGCCAGTCCCAAACAAAATGTGTCCTGAAGAAGAATCATACCAGACTTGAGACATTAATTATGTTTCTCTCCCTACAGATGCTGCCAGACCTGCTGAGTTTCTCCAGCATTCTCTGTGTTTGTGTCAGACATCCAGTAACTTAGTATTTTGCTTTTAGTCCCAAATACTGCTTACAGTACATAGCTGGATGACTGACACTTCCTCACATAGACCATTAAGTTTTCTTGCCTCCAGTGGCTGTGTAATCACCAGGCCACACAGCTTACCTGTCTTTAGCCACATCCCATGCGACCACCCACTCCAAGTCACTGCTACTCTGTCCCCAGTGCTCACTGCAGACCTGCAGCTTACCATTGTCTAGTAGCGAATAATCACACACAGGCAGGCATTCAGAAGTTTCCAAAGATGAGTTTTTAATTAAGAGTCATCAAAAAAAAAATGAATAACAGTTTCACACTGGCCCCACAACACAAACAAAATGCTAGCATGATGTCCGCTAACTACTTTACAGTTTACAATTGTCTGCTGCACCTAGATCTCCTCCATTGGAATCAGCAGGAAGTCAACTCCTATCTGGGCTGTAATGCTTAAACTCTGTTATGCACAAGGAGAAATTTCTCCTCAATGTTCTCATCCTCCTCCTCAAAAGACTGCTCCCGCTCCCTCAGTTCCTTGGCATTGATCACATTGTCTCGCTGCCTGCTCCAATTGTCCGGAACAGAGCATACCAGGATGATGCATGTTCTCTGCCTGGACTATACTGGAGGATTCCCCTCCAAGATCGCACTAAGTAGCAGAACTGTATCATCACTAGCCCTATAGCCTATACCATCATGGCCCTGGCTGCAGTACGGGCGTCATTAAACCTCTGCTGCTCATCAGCCAGGGGATTATGCAATCGTGTCATGAGCAAAGGTTGCAGTGAGCTAGCCCTTGTCCCCCAGTGACCAGCTTTGTAAGGTGCCTGGACCACAAAATGCAGGGGATGCATGAGAATGCTCCAGGACGTCATGATCTGCCAAGGTACTGGACACACACCATCAAGAAATGGAACCAGTTATCGCAGATCGGAGAATTAACAAAATGGAAGCCGTTCCTATTGATGAAATCTGCAGTGTTGTGATACGACCCTTTTAGTGTCTTATGTACACAGTCAATGGCTCCCTGTACCTGTGGGAAGCCAGCTATATTTCTGAATCCTACTGCTCAGGCTGTGACATTGACCTTTTAGTGAGGGATCGAACCGATTGGCGTGGCCTTGCCCAGATGGCATCAGTTACTATCCCAATGCCATTGACTGAGAGAGCCCAGCCAGGGTACTCATCACTCTCTGGATTTATGGGTACAAGATTCTGGCCTTCCTGTGGCTCCTGATGCACCCTGAGGGATTCTGCTGTTGTAATGTCTTCCTGAGCTGGATGCTCCATGCTGTCCCCCACCCAGCAGCTGTGGAGCTCATGCTTTTGCCTATCAAAAACGACGTTGACTCTGCCCTGCCAGCACATTGTCACTTGTAGCACATGATGAATGATGCCAGGGAACTCAGCTTATGGTAGGCATCCTTAACACCAGGCTTCACTTGGCTGCCAGGTAGCCCCCAGCATTTCAATGCATCCTTTTACCTTGGTTTTCCCAGGCAGCCAATTTCCATTGATCCCCTCCATTTGAAGACCCACCATGTCGATCTCCACCTCCAACTTTCCTCCTCGCATCTATCATGACAGTTTAAAGATGCCCACTGTCGGCCAATATGCTTCCCCTGTGAAAGACCTAGTGTTGGTCACTGCCTCCATTAATCATCCGTTTCCTCCCATCTGTATTGTTTACATGTTTGTTATATCTCAAATTTATCCCATCACTATCCTTGTCCCTGTCTCAACACTTGCTTCTGCCATTCCCCCTGCCCCACCTTGAACGTCCCACCCTCTTGCACCACAGAGCTCCCTTCCCAACCACCTCGTCCCCGGCCCTCTTTTCTCCCCTTTCACTGGTTGAAGTACAGGCACCCAGGAGTGACTGCTCTCCAGTCTCCTGACTGACTTTGAGGGACAGCCCAATGAAAGGACTGGTCAGTCTCCTGTCTGCTGACCTTGCAGATTCCCATCTGACAGAATGTGATTTCCCTTGACTGCTGATCATAGGCCACACCCTGGACAGTAATGGGACATATCCCTGACCGTGACCAGCCCAAGTGACTGTGTGTGGACTCTGCCCTGGACTGATGGTACCGAGACACTGTGATTGACAGCAGCCCTCCTTGAGTTGACAAAGGACTGCTCCCTGAGATGCTTTCAGACATGGACGTTTGGTTAAAAAAATCATGTAGTGCATTTGGCACGCAGGCAGCTCATATGTGCAGCAGGTGTGAGATTGATGTCTCAGTTTGTCATACAGTAAGATATCCACGCCCTGCACTGATCACTGCTGACAAACATGACAAGTATTCTGTATCTGCAATAAACAGCAAGCCAAAATGACAGCACTGTGAACCTTTTGGCTCTGTCTGAAGTGCCAATATGCTGAAAGGTAGGGCATGGCAAGGCATGACATGAAAGGCAGACAAGAAAACGCAAGGCAGGGATGCTGTGAGCAACCAGGTCAGTGCTAAGTGAATGAAAGCAAAGGGAGTTGGGTGACTATCCCCGTAAAGCGCAATTCAATGCTGGTTGCTGCTGTGGGCTGACTTACAGCTTTAAAGTGTGGAAACATATTTTAAGTTGAACCGATAAGTGCCATAAGCATTCTGAGAGGCTGGCAGGTGTGGTATGTCAGCACCCATAGATGTTGGTTGAGTAAGCAGTTGGTGCCCTGGAGTCTGTGCTGAGATGTTGTTACTGAGTATCCTGAGGAGTAAGCAGTGAGGTACCTACTCTGACTTTCATTTTGGAAATTGCTGATGTCTCGTTTCCTCGTTTTAGAATAGGAAGCTAAGGTAGGAGTATACAAAATTCTGAAGGGTAGAGATAGAGCAGACAGGAGGAACCTGTTTCACTTGGTGGAGAGCTCAAAGACCAGGGGTCATAGATTCAAGCTAACTGGCAAAGGATTAGAGGAGATATGAGGAAAACGTTTTTTCGCAGAGGGTGATGGGTGTCTGGAATTTGCTGCTGAGTTGGTGGTGAAGGCAGAGACCCTAAACCCCTTTAAAAGTACCCAAATCTGCACCATAAGTACTGTAAGCTGCTAGGCTATGGGCTACGTGGAGGAAGATGGGATTAGACAGGGCAGCTGGGTGCCTTTGGGTCAGCATGGATAAGATGAGCCAAATGGCCCCTTTCTATGCTGCATCATTTCTATGGCTCCAAGCTGCATATTAATGACACAAGATTCATTGTAAATGAGGCCGTGATAGTAATAATCCTGTTAACAGACATCTTACCACTTCCTCATGAGAATCTCGACTTAATGGCCAGAACTTAGATGGAAAATGCAACGAGTTATAGAGTCATTGAGTAGTAAAGCTGTACAGTACAGAAGCAGACCCTTCCATCCAACTCGTCCATGCTGACCAGATATCCTAAATTAATCCCATGCTCCAGACATCAAGATATATCTTGGGCTACGCATGTAGTTCTGCAATATTTCTCACCATAGCCCATGTCGCTCAGACTCTTGCAAAATTCCACCCATCCTTTCATAAACTCATGAGCTGTTGGCAAAACCTTCCTAACATTACAAATTCCAAGAACAATGTTACAGTAGTTAAACCCCAGGGTGCAGTATATAGAGAATTTTCAGTGGCATCATCTGTACTGTAGCTTCTCAGACTCATTAGATTCAGATTAGATTGATCCATAATTTTTAATGAAGCTGTCTTATGTTACACTTGCTTCTTTGCAATTTTTTTTTCAAGTTAAATAGCATTCCATGATTAAATTACAATTTAGCATTTGGGACTGCAATTAACATTCAAGAACAAATGCCCGGTCTTTAAAACCTTTCAGCAAAATTTCTAATACAGCAACTTTATTGAAACCCCCTGCAGTGTCACTTATTGAACTTGCTTAGAAGCATTTGCAATTACATAATGTTTGAGTGAATTAGGATCATATGCAAATGAATCAGTTTAGGAGTATATGGATACAGATATGTAGAACTGGTAAACAATTTCCAATTCACTCTGAAGCTGTGTTTTTGCCTGCAATTTCCTTTCTCGTCTTGTCTGAAAATAATGGCAAAAAATGGGACATATAAGGGGCGTGTATAAGCCTATTCCATCTGTTCTAACCTGGATTTCCCTTCTCTGAGTTTTACTGGGTTTGCTGTCAGTCAATGTTCTTCTCTGGCACATATAAATTCCAATGGGAGGCAGGGCTTCGCTTCCTGTCAGATTATATAGCCAGCTATCCTTCTTAGTTCCACTCGAGAGCACCTGGGGAAAACTGACAGTAGGCTGATAGGAGTGGCAGGAAGATCCTGTGCACTTTCAATAGAGAGCGATGGCCTGGGAAAAAATCCCTTTCTATCTAGTTCAAATACTCAAGATATCTTTGGAGGCCTTGAACTTACTATTACTACAGGGTCTTCTATGTCATGTACAGGAAAGTTAGGAATGGGAATACTATAGTAACTTGCCATGAACTAAAGAATGGTTTGAGATCACTGCAGAGTCAAATTTTTCTCGGTCACTAATCAGCTGCTAACTGAATTCCAACATATAAACTGATCTGAGTGATTTGTGTGGTTCAGAGGACTCATCCTGCAGCACTTGGGCTAGACACCAGGTGTGAAACAACACCAAACTAGGATCAAAGTAGGTTTAAAGAGTTTTCTGAGATCCATTAAGGTACCTAAGCAGTTCGTAAACAAGGAGAGCCATTCTAATGCTTTGAAAGTATATGTGCTCCTCTCCACATAATCAAGACATTTCAGTCTAGAAAGGGAGCTTTGCATGTGGAAGTAAACACATGTCCTCAGGGCTCTCTCCTAATTGCAAAGAGTCAAATTCTAGCCAGGTAGTTTAAATCAGACATCCCTGAATTGGTTTGCTAATAATCAGATCGAGTGATCTGAAATAAGTGAAACTGCAATTGCTCATTTATCGTTTCTGTTCTGTTTTTCTACTGAATTATTTTTCAGGCAAAATATATAACTGTATTAACTATACTATAAATTAGTTATTTTGTTTTCTGTGAGTCCATCATCTACAATGTGTTTGAAGCATATAAAGAGTAGTTGTAAACCATTTGGCGCTTCAAGTCTGCTCACCCTTCTACATGATCGTTCTATATGACCCATGAGTATGGATCTATACTCATCCAACTCAGTGCCCTGTTTCTCATTTGATCCCTTTAACTCTAAGAATTGCATCCAACTCCTTTAATGTTTTGGACTCAACTGCTTTCTGTGGCAGGATTTTCACAGGCTCATTACCTTCCGAGTGAAGAAATTTCTCCTTTTTTTGTCAATATTTTCTTACACTTACCTTACACGATTCTACCGAATCAGAATGAGGGCCCTCTTTCTCATGGGTTGGTAGGTACATTCATAACTGTGATAAAATATGGGGCAATAGGCAATTCAGGATGCTGGTAAGTCCTATGTGAAAACAAAATATTCCAGATGCTGGATAGCAGATAATGTTAGAAATGAATACAGAAATCCGTCAGTCTGTAAACACACATATGTACATATTGACGTGTTCTATTATAAATATATAAATAGATGCTGGGAATACTTAGCAGGTTGGGAAGAACCTGTAAGGTGAAAACATTTTCTCGTACACCCCTTCCCTATCCTTCTTTGATGTATCTACCACCATTTCTGAGGATAGGCGATTAACAAATGTCCATCAATACCAACTGAATCCCACTAATGTCTCAACTACTCTTCCTCCATTCCTACTTCCTCATTCTCTCAGTTGCTCCATTGCCCTTGCAATTGTTATGTCCATAAAAAAAAACTCCCCATCAACATTTCTGATCAATATTCCCTCTCATCTTTATTTTGACTCCCATGGTCTATGTACTGTATTGATGTCTGAAACCAGAAGTCAATGAGTAGGCATGGCAATCAGAGTGTGCACTACATTGGAGCGGGCTGTGGACAGCTTAGAGAGAATGTTGCTTGTGATATATCTATTACGTTCCACAACTGAAGAAAGCTCCAACAATTGCTCCAGACAGGGCTCTCAAACATCTCAGATCACTTCCCATGCTTCTGGCTCTCACCCCTTTTCTCCTACTCCTGGAACTACATGGGGGTTGCCCTGCCCTCTACATCTGACCTTACTACTCTGAGAATGGTCATCATGTGAGGGTCACCTATTTTCTATGTTTCTGGTTGGGATATCTCCAAAATGGCTCTGCTGCCGAGTAAGGAGAGATCAACTGACTTCCATTTTTTTATTCAATGCCTCTCTTGATTCTTCTAACCAGATTAATTTGAAAAGGAGCCCTTCTTTCATGGGAGGCTTTTCCTGGCCCAAATGTACTTACATTTCAAAAGGAGTTGATTTACCCAAATTGTCTTGAGTTAAAGAAAGAGAGAGTTTATTTATTATTAAAACAAGAGAAAAGACAATAACGTGACATGCACTCAGTTTCGAAATGAGAAGCAGGTGTAAAACATAAACATTCCAAAAAAAAAATTGGTGTTTTGCTTGACCATGACAAATATGTTGTAAAATATTATAGCAAGTGAGATGTGGTTGTTTAGCTCAATTGACTGGTTTGGCTGGTTTGTGATGTAGTTTGGATTCAATTCCTTAACCAGCTGAGGTTACTATGAAGCACTGTCCTTCTCAGCTCCTCCCCTCACCTGAGGTGTAGTGACCCTTCAGTTAAAGCACCACCAATTGTCTCTGTCCAATGCAAAAGGAGCCCTATGATCCACTGAGATTATGTTGACTTTAACTTACCGAAGGTGGGTGTTTCCAATGGTGTTGACTTTGACATTTGAATAGTTGTTTGGAGATTCCTGACACTGTATTTAGCTGAAAGCAGGTCATCTAGTTTCCTTCAACAATAGCTTTGTTGATGACTTGTTTTCATTAATGAGAGAGAAACACTTTATTTCTTTCTACCTTCACAGCCAAGGGTGTCTAGTCAAGTTCTCAGTTATGTTCTTTCACAGCACAGTAGAAACACAAACCCAAAACTACCACTTAGAGACCAGGAGCTGCAGTTAGTTTTTAATGCCCTTTCTTACGTGTTCCTGGAAAGGTAAAACACAAACATGGCCATTTGGCTAGAACTGCCTTTCATTCAATTCATAACAGGCCTGCAGTCTGACATACAACGCATGGGCAATAGTTTTCTGCTGAGAGGGCATAATCAGCTCTCATTATCTCTGTAGCCACAGAGAATCACCATTCAATAGTTTAAAGTGGCATATTTCCTTCTGGAATGTCGCTAAATGATGTTGCCTTGCTACTCTTCAAGCCTGACATTCCATGTTTTTTCTATGGACTCAGCGTACTTACAGAGATTTCCAGGCACCCACTGAATTTACATTTTAGCCGTATTTTAGCCTGTACTTCCTTTTTATTTTAAAGGGAATTGCACTTAAAAGTTGAATACATCTGTAAGAAATTTGGAGCCTTGACACCATTATCATGACACGAAACTCCACATTCAACAGATCAAGCACAATGGTGGCACACTGGTTATTTCATTGGATCAGTAATCCAGAGCCTCAGGCTCATCTCTGGGTTAACAGATTCAAAGCCCACCATGGGATATGATGCTAGTCTCTGTGACAGTGACTGTGACAGCCATTATTGATTGTTGTTAAAACCTCATCTGGTTCACTGGCTTCCTGTAGGGAAGGAAATCAGCAGTGACTCTAGATTCACAGCTATATGGGTGACTTCACTGTGCTCTGGAAGTTAGTGCTGGAGATGCAGCGAGACCCATATCCTATGAAAGAATGAAGGGCGGGGATAAAACCCAACATGATGATACAAAGAAACATACCTTCACTTCCCAGGAGTCCAAGGGAATTATTGCTATGTGATTCCTCAATCTTCTCAACACTCCCCCTATTCCTGTAGCATCATTCCATGCAGGGGTATGAAATGTGATAGTTGTCTTTTTACTTCCTTCCTTCCCATGATCTAAAGTAACAAACAATCCTTCTTTTACTTGGATTTCTTTCCATTTAATACACTGCCTGCAATGTAGTCATTTTAATTCTCTGCCTCACACCAAGTCTAACCTATCGGTCCTCTGTCCCCCATACATTTCCAGTGAAGCTCAATGCAAACTGAAGGATAGGAGTCTTATTTCCTTTTCAGGCAATTGCCTAGCTTTCGGCACACAACATTGAAATCAACAATTCAGGTTGAAGTAGCTGCTCTAACTTTTTTTTGTGTTGTTTGTTGTTTTTAAAAAGCAGTTGTTGGTATTGATTCTACTTTCCTACTTATAACTCCCCCAGGCCCAATTCTGTGTTCTTTTCTTGTCCCTGTTTCAATTTTCTTTTGCTTTGCAACGTCTTTGCTTTTGCCATTAATCTCTCTTGCCTTTCATTCTATCTCAGAGTTTCGTATTTGTTCTTTCATCCCAGTCCACCTTGGCCTGCCTCTGTGCTAGTTTTAAACCTTCTACATTTTGACATTTTCTTAGCTGCGATGACAGGTCATCAACCTGGATTGTTAGCCTGGATTTTCCCTTTGGGCATGTGAAATGTGAGTTGGGCCCTTTTTCAGCTTCAGAACATGCAATCAACTCATGTCTGATATTGCTTGGGACTTTTGTTTCTTCATACAATGGTAATGTGTAATTTGTGAGCTGCAATGCAGTGCGGGGGAATGTGAGTGCCAAGGTTGGCTGGTTAGCAGGCCCATTTGTTACCAAAACCCTTAAAATATATTAAGAAGATAGGCTAGACCCCAACTTTTTCTTATTTTAAAGGTAAGTGTAAGGCGTTGTGTTCTTGATGAAACTCGATTGGTCAAACTATTTGACATAAAGCAAAACACACTTTATTCTTTGATTTCTCCTCCCATGGCTTTGTGAACTTCTTACCACACAGTTAGGAAATATCCCAGGATATACTTCCTGTAACTCCTCAGTTGCTTGAGTTTCTACTGGCTTTCCAATCACAATAAGCATCACTCCCACCGGTGATACAGTTATATCATTACCAAGGATAAACTGTATTTCTGGAACCGAGAATTTCTCTATTACTCCTACCATGACTTCACCATTTTTCACCGGACTCTCCAACCTCACTTTATATAATGGAACACTGTTCTTCTCACCATTAATTCCATATATTACCACTTTTTCTGGCAATACTCCTTCTGAATTACATATCTCCTCAGCTCTCTTGATCAAAGATTGACATGCTCCTGCATTTCTCAAAATCCTAATTTCTTCATCTACTCCTCCTGGCATACTTGAGTAAACCTTACCCACGGAAGTAAATTCTTTAAAGAGATCTGGCACTTTCTTCTCAATCAACTCCTGACCAGGTTGTACATTCTTTTGCAGCTTTTTAGCTTTGACTGTGGTTTCCTTTACCATTTCAACAAAACTCACCAACTTATCCTGCTTTCCCATATCTGTCTTCCCAGTGCTTTTTCTAAACCACCAACACCACATCATCATTTGGTCTATGTATTTCAGTGAAAATACCTGAGCTTTTTATTTCTCTTTCTCCCTCATTTGTTTCCTTTTTACCCTGTGGGAAACTATCTTTACTATCTTCAATGAGATTTCCTTATCACTTACCACCTGAAGATTCCTCTTTTCCCCAGTTTCTATCCCTCGCAGATTGAAATTGATGGCAGAAGCCAAACTTTGATTTAAGAACCAATTCATAATCATCTGCTATTTCTGCTGCTAATCTTGCAGTTTTAACTCTCTGCTCTTCCACATGAGTTTTCATTATTTCAGGAAGTGAATCTTTGAACTCCTCCAAAATAATCGTCTCTCTAAGAGCATTATGTGTTTGATCTATTTTCAAAACCCTTATCCACCTCTCAAAATTACTTTATTTGATCCTTTCAAACTCTATGAATGTTTGACCATGTTACTTCCTTAGATTCCTAAAGCATTTTCGGTAGGCTTCTGGTATTAGCTCAAATGCATTTAAGATGGCTTTTCTCACCTCATCGTACTGCCCAGCTAGTGATGCAAATACCTCGCTAGCTCTAGCTACTAACTTTGCTTGAACCAACAATATCCACATGGTTACCGGCTATTTCATTTATTTAGCCACTTTCTCAAATGAGATGAAAAAAGCTTTTATATCCTTCTTGTTGAACTTTGGCAACACTTGGACATATTTAAACAGAACCCCACCAGGCCTTGGCTACGATGAGAATGCTCTCCATCGCTGTCCTCATCACTACTCCTACCTTCCACCATTTTAAGTTAACTTTCAGTTTTCAGTTCCAACCTTCGAAGTTCACAAACTCTCTCTTTCTCCGTTTCTTCTACTAGGGCCTTCCTTTCCTTATCCTTTTGCTCTACCAGGGCTATTCTTTCCTTTTCTTTTTCCTCTACTAGAGCTAGTCTCTGTCTCTATTTTCTTCTGCTTTCAATTGTAATTCAAACTGTTGCATTTCCTTTTCATGTTCAAGCTACTTCATCTGCCATTAGTTTAGCCATGTGCAATGATTCCAAAGGTATTTCCGGCATTGGAAATGTTGAGCTATTGCTGCAATTACCTCCCCTTTTCGCGTGGAGAAAGGAAACCCTTGTTCACCAATTCCAAAAGCTTTGCCTTCCTCATTTTCTGTAATACTTCCAAAGTGACTTCTTCCACCCCCAGAAAACTCTTCGTGATTGAAACAGCCATTAAGCAATGGGAACATATGCAGAATGAGGGGTTGCAAGGAGTGAGAGCTGAGAGGTAACATCTAAAGAGGTCTTCAAAATTATGGAACTTTTTGTTGGAGCGGACTCAGAGAGAACATTTTCTTGTTGGGAAGAGAAGAATGAGAATCCATGAGAATATAAAAGAGTCACCAAGAAATCCAATATGGAATTCAGAAGAAATTTCTTCAACAAAAGAGTGGAGAGAATATGTAGCTTGTATGGTTGGCAATAATTGAAATATAGGTGTGTTTAAAAGGCAGCTAGACAAGCAAAGCAGGTAATAGATAGTTATAGTGTTAGATGTGTTTGAAAAAAAGATGGGAGGAGGCTAAAAATAGAGTTTTATTTTTGGAGCAGACTGGTTGTACAGAACATCCTGCTTCTATGCTGCATATTCTTTGCAATTCTATCTGCCCATGCCACGGCAGTTCTCTGGCTCAGTAGGTTGTGTTTCTGCCTCTGAGCTTGAAGTTTTGCATTCAAGTCAAACTTGATTTGTTGACCACAGAAGGAGTGTATGTGATATGGTTCAAACAAGTTGATGATCAGTTTGTGAATACTTACAACTACTCCAAAGGGGGAAAGAAGGTGCAAACATTCCTCAATTATCGTGTTGTGTGGCACTATCACCGTGCTAAACGGTGCAGACTTTGAGCAGATCTAACAACTCAAGACTGGGCATCCATGGGGAGCAGTGGGCCACCAACAGCAACAGAATTGTACTCCAGCACAATATGTAACCTCATGGCCCAGCATATTCCCCACTCAACCATTACCATCCAGCTAGGGGATCAACCCTGATACAGCAGAGAGTGCAGGAGAGCATGCCAGGAGCAGCACCAGGCATACCTAAAAATGAGGTGTCAACCTGGTGAAGCCACCAAATGGGACTGCTTGCAAGCCAACAGCATAAAGCAGCAAGTGGTAGACAGAGCTAAGTGATCCCACAACCAACTGATCTGATCTAAGTTCTACAGACCTGCCACATCCAGTCGTGAATGGTGGTGAATAATTAAACAATCCCTGGAGGAGGAGCCTAGACAAATATCCCCATCCTCAATGATGGAAGAGCCCAGCGCGTTAGTGCAAAAGATAAGGCTGAAGCTTTTGCAACAATCTTCAGCCAGAAGTGCCGAGTGGATGATCCAACTCAGTCTCCTTCTGTGGCCCCCAGCATTATAGATACCAGTCTTCAGCTAATTTGATTCACTCCACATGGTATCAAGAAATGGTTGGAGGCACTGCATACTGCAAAGGCTATGGGCTCTGACAATGTTCTAGCAATAGCATTGAAGACTTGCTCTCTGGAATTTGCCGCTCCCCTAATCAAGCTGTTCCAATAAAGTTACAACACTGACCTCTACATAAAAATGTGGAAAATTGACCGTCCTGTACACAAAAAGCAGCATGAATCCAACCCGGCCAATTAGCTCACATTACTTTCAATCATCAGTAAGTCAGAAGTCAAACATCACCAGGTTATAGTCCAACAGGTTAATTTGAAATCACAAATTTTTGGAGAGCAGCTTTTTTGTCAGTCACTTCACCTGACAAAGGAGCAGCACTCCGAAAGCTTGTGGTTTCAAAGAAATCTGTTGGACTATGGCCTAGTGTCATGTGACTTCTGACCTTGTCCACCCCAGTCCAACACCGACACCTCCACATCATGGTCATCAGTAAAGTGGAGGAAGTGTTATCAGCAGTGATATCAATCAGCACCTGCTCAGCAATAAATTGTTCAGCGATGTCCCTGGCTTCCGCCAGGGCCACTCAGCTCCTGATCTCATTACTGCCTTGGTTCAAACGTGGACAAGAGAGCTGATTCCAGAGGCGAGGAAAGAGTCACAGCCACTGACATTAAGGTGTCATTCAACTGTGTGTGGCATCAAGAAGCCCGAGGAAAACTGGGATCAATGGGTATCAGGGCAAACTCTCTGCTAGTTGGAGTCATACCTGACACATAGGGTGATGATTGTGGTTGTTAAGGTCAGTCTTCTCAGCGAGAGGACATCTCTGCAGGAGGTCCTTGGGATGGTGTACTCAGCCCACCATCTTCAGCTACTTCATCAATGACCTTCCCTCCATCATAAGGTCAGAAGTGGGGATGTTCGCTGATGATTGCATAATGTTCAGCACCATTCATGGCTCCTCAGATACTGAAGCAGTCCATGTCCAAATGCAACAAGATCTGGGCAACATCCAGGCTTGGGCTGATGTGGCAAGTAACATTTGCGCCACACAAATGCCAGGCAATGTCCATCTTCAAAAAGAAACACTCTAACCAGCAGCCTTTGACGTTCAATGGTGTTACTATCACTGAATTCCCCATTATTAACATTCTAGGGGTTACCATTGACCAGAAACTCAACTGGACATGCCTTATAAATACAGGCTAGGAATACTGCAGCAAGTTACTCACCTCCTGACTCCCCAAAGCCTGTCCATCATCTACAAGACACAAGTCACGCGCATTGTGGAATACGCTCCATTTGTTTAGATGGATACAGCTGCAACAACACTCTTGACATCATCCAGGAAGAAGCAGCTCACTTAATTGGCACCACACCCACAAGCAGCCATATCCTCCACACTGAGGATCAGTAACAGCAGTTTGTACTATCTGAAAGGTGCATTGCAGAAATTCGCCAAAGATCCTTAGACAGCACCTTCCAAACCCACGAGCACTTCCATCTAGAAGGATAAGGACAGCAGATATATCGGCACACCACAACCTGCAAGTTTCCCTTCAAGTCACTCACCATTCTTACTTGGAAATATATCGCCGTTTCTGGATCAAAATCTGGGCATTATCTCTCTCATGGCCTTGTGGATCAACCTACAGCATGTGGTCTGCAACAGTTGAAGAAGACAACTCACCTCTGCCTTCTCAAGGACTACTAGGGATGGGCAACAAATGCTGGCCAACCAGCGACACCCACATCCCACGAGTAAATTTAAAAAATCATGTTTGTTAAATGTCTTCTGATCTTCCGAAATCTCAAAAGCCCAATACAAAAATGCTTATCCTTGCTTAACACTGACTTCCTTTGCTTCCCATCCATCCTTTGCTCAGATTAATTTTAATACCAAAGTCTTCATTTTTCCAGCTCCCTCACACTGGGCTGTCCAACTTAGAAATGGCACATGTGCAAGTTCTTGCACTATTGATCCCCTGAAAATGCCACGAAAGCCAATTATAAGTGGATATATCCATTTAAGCAAAGAATTATGTCCTGGCATTACTTGGCCTTTCTCTTAGCTGACTTTTATTAGTCATAACTGACCCAGATTTGATAATACTTGGCAGAGTGTGGAGCAGAGCAAGACAGTAATACAATATTTGTTGAAAATCACAGGATCAGCATTTATCTCTTGTCAAAGGATTCACTAGTCTTGCTTCAATTAAAAACATGTTAGGGGAATAGACATTATTGCTGACTTCTGATGTGAAAGAATCCTCAGGAAATCCGAGTTTGGTGCTGTGGTTGCAGAAAATGGGTGCACCAATTTCTTGGTCATGGGCTTAGCCTAACAATTAAGCGCAGTTTTGCTTGTAATGGAGCATCACGTCAACTTATTTTCAGGCAGAGACTGAATTGCTCTGGAAGCTGTCAGTTTTGTTTAATCTTCAAGCAATCCAGACAAACATCTAGACACACGTAGGAGACTTTAGAGTTGATTTTTCTGTGGTTCTTGGTCTGTGTCCTAGACAGTGGAAGACACCCGAAGTGGATGCCAAATAGAATAATCATTGTGTGTGTATGTAATTCTCTAGCTCAATTTTCCTTTGTGCATTATGCACAAGTCCTTATTTACAGCAAACTTAAGAAGGATAAATCTTCACATGTCTACAGCTTCTGATTACAATGTAAAAATTGCCCATTTGCAAGGTTCACAGGAGTTCTAATGATCAACAGTGTAATTTTAGCAAGATGTCAGGGAAACCCCAAGAAATAATATGTGGTGTTACAGTAAACAATCAAGAGAAATCCTGCCACAGTTTAATTTGGTTATAATTTAGCCAGTTAGTGAGATTTAATGCCAATAGTGGTATAACAGCATATCTATTCAACAGATATAAGAATGTCTATAATGTCTTAAGTTGAGGAAAAGTTGGATATACCATTTAAAAGTGGATAGCTTTGGGAATGTGTTAGATGTTTGCGTATTTTCCATGTGAGTTACTCTATATTTCCAACTGGGTTCAAAATGTCCTAATATTCCAAGACTTGTTGCACTCTCTATTCTATGAATATATATGAACTGCTGCATTACTAAAAGCATCCTTGTCTAAAATTCAAGTGTTAATGCTTCATTTCATCTGCTCCTAAAATAAAAGCTCTTGAATGTATTTAAGCCAGTTGATGTTTTTGAATACTCTATTTTGTTTGCTTCACTGGTCACAGGGCTGAACCACAAACTCTTTAAAGGAAGTTTTAAGACCCTTGTCCAGTGATATCATGGCAAAAGAGTCACAAAAATAATGGAAAATGCCTGACCATCTCGTCCTGCCGTCATGGCGGTTTCCACAATTATTTTCCAGGCTGATCACAGGTTAAAAAAAATTGGCTCCCATGAATCAGGCAGTGAACAGTTTCATAATGAAAATGGGCTTTTATGACATGCCTAACATCAGCATGTTTTTGGAGCTTGAGTCACACTCTTCATCCTGTATGAGCTGGTAGTCCAACTGAAGTGAAGTCCTAAACTGTGTTATACCATATTACTTGTGACTGTGGAAGGAGCACCAGTGATTCGCTGAACTCCACAAAACCGACCCACCCTTCCCCATTAAAACCAGATCTCCCCACATGCCAATCACCTCTTGAAAGATACTTCTGTTGCTTCATGGCCAGTCCCTTGATATTGGGGTTGCCAGAGCTGCAGACAGTTGACTCTACACTTAAGTTCCAAATATGCCCTCAAATTTACACAATCTACTATCAAACATGTGTAGGTGAATAATTGTTTAATCGTATATTTATTATATCACTGTCACAGATCTTCAATTGAGGCTGCAATCTAACGTCATCTGTACACTCACAGAAATATGAATGTTTACTTAAGAATGCTTAATTATGATGCTAGAAAAGTAATTTCTCGTTGCCTTTTATTTTGATAGCTTCTTTTCCATAGTATTTGCAAACATGCTGAAATATATACTTGGTCAGTCTCACAGTTCTCACAGTTCTCACATGGCTATTTAAGCACCACCTAAAGACCCTTAACCCCACCACTACTGGGATAAGGTTAGCAGCAAGTGGGCATGTCACATCCGCAGGAGTAAAAAGACTGGGGCCATTTGTTGGCTGCAGGCGGTTGAGAGAGTCCTCGATAAAAGACAATCAGTGCTTGATTGAGGGCATAGATATCAAGCAGGGGTTGATTGGGATCGATAGAGATGATGGAGAATAGGCTGTTGGTATATTTTGCCTTTTATTAAACATTGTCTTTACAGGACAAGGTTTGGCACAGGCCTCATGCCATTTGTAACTGGTGATGCAGAATGTGTATTTACATCCTTAGCATTAACTTTTTACACTATATCTTCAATCAAGTCTCTGCCACTATTTACAATATTGTTCGCATATCCAACATCTTCCTGCCTCTGCAGAATCTACCAGATTTTGTTCTCAGCTCTCTCTTACAGAAGCTCGAGGATTTAGGTTCTCCCTGTTTTCTCTTGAACTTGGCAGAGTAGTATACAAATAATCAGACAACAGCAGCTCACTATTCAGGCACTCTCCCTGGATAACTGGTCCATTCCAGAAAAGGTCTGCTTCTTGTGGAAATTCATAAGTTCCCATTTCTCCTGACAATTACATTTTCTATTTCCTAGAGAATTGAACATGGATGGAATACTTTCTCAATAACTTGGCCTCCATGATCTGAGCCATACTGACTCCTCCTTTTACAGTTCAGGAAATGTAATGGCCCACTCTTGATCCTGCATATATTCATAAATGAATCCTATATTATCATTCCACCCACAGCATTAAATTGTTAGGTCTCTGGGTGAGCTAGTGCTGTACAAAAATCCATAGGATTCTGAAAACTGCATTGGCAATGGTGTGGAATAATGTCTGAAAGGAATAGGTTTAGAATGCCAGATGTTGCAAGCATGCCTTTAAGCAACATAATGACTATCAATGTTAGAAATGCGGGGCCGTTTAAGCTCCCAGAAAGTATTTTTGAATCAACCAGTTCAGAGATGTTGTTACACACTTATGAAGTAGATGAGACTTGAACTGGGCCTCCTGGCTCAGAGATTGGAACTTTACCACTGCACCACAAGAACCCCTCCTTAAGCTCCCAGAACAGCTCTGAAGTTAATTGAGAAGAAGCAATACCTATTTGACATTGTAAACTTAATTTAGCTCCCTAGGAGTCTTGTGCTGCAGTAGTAATGTTCCTACCTCTGAGCTAGGGGGACCAGGTTCAAGGTCTACTTACTCCAGCCGTTTACGATAATGGCTCTGAGCAGGTTGATTTGAAAGTATCTTAATTTAGTACGCGCCCTCCCCCATTTCCGTGCACTTCCATTGTACGGAAAAGGGAATAGAAAAAAACTGGGTTCTTCCCCAGTGAGGATATGTTTCGGGGCAGGGGAAAGGTCCAGAAGGGAAAGGTGGAAACTGGTATTTCTGCTGAACTATTGATTTACAATAAAACACTTGTAGATCTCTAAATGTCTTTTGTTGTCTAACTCAACAACTTGAGATAGGTCTGATATACAATGATAGCATATGAAGTAGAATTGCATCAATGTTTACCTTCAATATGTCTGCAGTAATAGTCAATTTTTAAATTCTATTACTGGGACATGGGCATCCCTGGTTTATTAGGCTTTGCGGAGTACATGAGAGTTTCATGGTCACCATTATTGAAACTAGATTTACATTCTTGTCTATATTAATTAAAATCCACCAGCTGAACACATTGAACCCCTATCTCCTGAAAATTAGCCTGGGTGTCTATTCAAATTATCAACTTGCCGCTACCTTACCCAGGACAGCTACTACTACAGAAATCTTTCATTTGTACTTTTCCATGTTTGGATAGAAACAAAGATCTCACCTGAAGTTTTCATTTTTCCTGGTGGTTGATCGTACAAGTGATGCAGTTTGCAAGCATTTCTTGCAGTGATTTTGCATTTCCTGGCTCCCAAACATACTTTTCCTACCTGGCAATAATGTACTGTAAACTCAAGTGAGCCTGGTGTAACCTTTGAAATACTTTGCATCTGAGGCTTCTAGGTATGACCATGAATCAGCAGATCCTGCATGACGCAGAGATGTCTCCAATGCTTGAAAAATTGTCTCAAGACGGGATAATTTGGGACATATTTTGGCCATCTGTTTGTGCATTACTCATTAATTTCAGCACATTCTTCATCTGCTTTTTGAATTTCTTGGATGTCATTTCACCTCTTTTGTGTTGCTGGTAGATATTTTGTGATAAATAAAACATATGACTCTATGAGAAAATATTTCCAAACTGGACTGTAAGACAATATGTCTGCTGTGGTTTGATGTTTTCCTTGGACATACTTGATTGTAGCATCAGATCTCATCAATCTCAAATGAAATCTCCGTACCCTTGCCAGAACCTTAATTGTTTGGCAGTTAGCAATATAACCAATATTTTGTGGTTATTCTCAGTGACAAACATTAGACTTAAGACATAATGGGATAACTTCCCACAAGCCCATTTGCTGCTGATATGCTTCAGATGACATTCAAACAAAAAGTCATCAATCTAAAAAAAAATTACCTCTATTTCTAGCTCCATTGATGCTTCCTTACATAGAGTCGTAGGGTACATAGAGATGTACAGCATGGAAACAGACCCTTTAATCCAACTCATCCATGCGACCAGATATGCCAAATAAATCCAATCCCATTTGCCAGCATTTGGCCCATACCCCTCTAAACCCCTCCTATTCATATACCCATCCAGATGCCTTTAAATTGTAATTGTACCAGCCTCCACCACTTCCTCTGGAAACTCATTCCATACACACACCAATCATCGGTGTGAAAAAGTCAACCCTTCAGTCCCCTTTAAATCTTTCCCCTCTCACCTTAAACCTATGCCCTCTAGTTTTGGATTCTCCATCTTGGGAAAAAGATCTTGTCTATTCACCCTATCCATGCCCCGCATGATTTTAAAGACCTCTGTAAGTGCACCCCTCAGCCTCTGACACTTCAGGAAAAACAGCCCCAGTCTATTCAGCCTTTCTCTATAGCTCAAACCCTCCAACCCTGGCAACAACCTTGTAAATTTTTTCTGAACCCTTTCAAGTTTCACAACATCCATCCTAAAGCAGGAGACCAGAATTGCACACAGAATTCCAAAAGTGGCCTAACCAATGTCCTGTACAGCTATAAAATGTCCTCCCAACTCCTATACTCAATGTACTAACCAATAAAGGCAAGCATACCAGACGCCTTCTTCACTAGCCTGTCTATCTGTGACTCCACTTTCAAGGAACTATGAACCTGCACTGCAAGGTCTCGTTGTTCAGCAACACTGCCCAGGACCTTACCATTAAGTGTATAAGTCCTGCCCTGACCTACCTTTCCTAAATGCAGCATCTCACATTTATCTAAATTAAACTCCATCTACCACTCCTCGGCCCATTGGTCCATCTGATTAAGATCCTGTTGTACTCCAAGGTAATCTTCTTGGCTGTCCACTATGCCTGCAAACTTGGTGCCATCTGCAAACTTACTAACCATACCTCCTATGTTCATACCCAAATCATTTCTATAAATGACAAAAAGCAGTGGGACCCAGCACTGATCCTTGTGGCACACCACTAGTCACAGGCCTCCAGCCTGAAAGTAGGCCTCCACCATCACCCTCCATCTTCTACCTTAGAGCCAGTTCTGTATCCAAATGGCTAGTTCTCCCTGTATTCCATGTGAACTAACCTTGCGCACCAGTTGACCATGAGGAACCTTGTCAAACGCCTTATTGAAGTCCATATAGAACACGTTCACTGCTCTACTGTCATCAATTCTCTTCATTACTTCTTCAAAAACCTCAGCCAAGTTATTGAGATATGATTTCCCATGCACATAGCCATGTTGACTCTCCCTAACTAGTCCTTGCCTTTCCAAATACATGTAAGTTCTGTCCCTCAGGATCCCCTCCAACAACTTGCCCACCACCGATGTCAGGCTCACCGGTCTATAGTTCCCTGACTTTTCCTTACCATCTTTCTTAAAAAGTGGCACCACATTAACCAACCTCCAGTCTTCCAGCACCTCACTGTGGCTATCAATGATACAAATATCTCAACAAGGGGCCCAGCAATCACTTCCCTACCTTCTCACAGAGTTCTAGGGTACAACTGATCAGGTCCTGGCGATTTGTCCAAATTATGCATTTTAAGACGTCCAGCACCTCCTCCTCTGTATTGATTATTTCCAGCATTATCTGTTTCTATTTCAGGGTTTTGGTTCTGCACTATTTTGTTTTGATGTACTCCAGCCATCTCCCCCCTCCTAAGATTAAAGAACAATCCTTTTTGTCTGGACCTTGGCCACCAGAGCTTCCAGTGCCATCCCCAGCTGTACAGCCTTTCTCTCAGTCTCGGAGACATGCTACAATTTGATACTGTGTGCCAGTCAGTCAAAGTGAATAAGTGGAGCTCATAAATACTGGTCTATGAAAATTGCATTAAATCAGCACTTCTGTACTGAATCAGCAGGTGTCTGGTTTAGCATCTGCAGGCAAGTTCAAATTATAGTAAACAACAATTATGACCAAAATTTTGAACTAAATCTAGATTTCCAACAGACATGTATTATTATAACAGCATGCATTTGGCACCTGTTTTCATCTTTACACCAAAATTTCTCTGAAGGAATTAGTTTATATGTTGAAATACAGTGTTTTTTTTTAAGTGTACTGATTTATTTTATACACATTTACTTTTGGGGGACATGTGACAATGCTAACAAAGCTAACCTCTACATGCCCTAAGAGGTTTTCTTTACAACTTTCCAAGCCATTTTCATCCTATATCTGAAGAGTCATACTGGACTTGAAACATTAACTCTGTTTTTCTTTCTCCACTGGTGCTCCAGACCTGCTGAATTTCTTCATCACTTTCTGTTTTTATTTCAGATTTCTAGTATCCACAATATTTTGTTCTTATCTTTCTCCTATCCAAGGGCATGGGTGAATCAATATTAAATAAAACATGTGGGAATAAAATATCCGGTGCTTCATGGTGTTGAAGCTTGTTTTAGAACATTTTTGCTGCTTTTAAAACTGTCCCCTATATTTTGTTAAGTAGCAAAATGTGTTACAACAATCAATGATTCTCATGATGTATTATTCTTTGAATGTGTTATTTTTATTGCAGATATTGAATGGTAAAATGCATTTGTTTTCTACAAAGCGCTCAATAATTTAGTATTCATAGGGTGTGGTATGATTTGCAGTGTTACTTGACCTCAAACATTACTCGTCTGTGTGCTTTGGCATATCTATAGTGGGCAAATCTATGTCTTGTAAGCCAAAAAGTGTAATAAAGGATATAATCTTTGAAGACACTACTGACTGCCTACCTAATGTGATGAGGTGAAAGAGTTGTCACTGAGATTCAGTCATTGGTGGGACCTGAAATAATTGAGCCCAACTGGACTGGCAAGATGCCAAACAACCACAATGATACATGGACAAAATAATCGGGAAGGGGAAGGAGAGGTCGAGAAAGAGCGCTCGAGTTATTTCAAGTAAGGAAATTGCAAGGATGTAACTAATTTTCATACATGTTTATTTTTGTTTCACAAACATCAGATTTTAAAACAAAACATTTTGTTTATATTTAGTTTAATACATCTATTAAAGGGATGAGAAAAGAACACTGATCATCATTAGAAATTGATATTATAAAACAGACAGTTTATACAAACATAGTCAACACTGAAATTAAACAGGAATTGTTATTATAGTGACATACTGGACTGGATTTAAGTGGCACGCTAAGTGAGGTTCTGTATGTTATGACAAAGCAGCCATTGATGTTTGCAGTTAGGGCTTGAATCCAGACCTAGAAGACCACTATAACCAGACTGAGACAGAACAGGTGAGCTGATCAACCACTACATGCTAGGCCTAGGTGGCTATGAAGGGAGATTGTATTTAAACAGTGCTTTCTTGATGTATCAGATGAAAAAAACCTCAATAAAGAATTATCACAACTGGGAAAGTACACATAGATTTAATTCATCGGTGCCAGGGAATAGTTGGTGTGTGACTTTCACACCAATAGATCCAGATCCAGATCCAGATCCAGATCCAGATCCAAGATAATATGATGGATTCCATAAAGGCGGACTGAATGCATGTTGCCAGGGTAAATGAGTTGGAAGGAAATTGAATTTTCACCTCACTCCCATATCTGTCATCACTGCTTTTCAATTAAGCTTCGGATGGCCAGTTAGTGGCCATCCAGTATGAGTAGACTTTATTTTAAGTAGAAAGGGGAGTTTCGAAAAAGGATGTTAGTCACGACTAGAATTATAAAGGCATCCTACTCTCAAGAATCAGTCTTTATTTTGCATTGAAGGCTCAAAAAAGGTTGTTAAAAGACAGACAGTCCCTGCTACCTTCACCAGCAGAATCTGCTGGACCAGGCATAATGCTGTTGCAGACCTTTTCCAATGCCCCTGTGCTGCCTTGTTATAAATTCCCCGAAAGAATTCCAAACTGTCTTTTTGTTGTGGCACGTGACAAATGCAGCAGGCAATAGAAATTTGCAGATGATTGAGTTGTTAACAAGCATAATAGGTTGTTCATTAATGATTTCAAAATGGCAGGCAGACTGCCAATATTGGTGTCTGCTTGCCTTCTGTAATTTGCAAGGCAGGTATTATGATATATTGTTGGCACAACATCATCTCGTCAAATTTTTCAGTAGCACTGAGATAGAAGGATGTAGGGATTGGAACACATGGAAATTTGGAATATAAACCCCAGTCCATGTCAGTTATTTGTGACAGTATTTAAGAAACACAAATTATTTGCAACTTAATTATCTTAACCGATTGTTGCGAAGTTGGGTACAGTACTTGTGGCAGGATGTTAAAATTTGGTGTTTTTAAATTATTTATGTTTGTAAAATGATAGAGGGGAAAGCAGTGTGTGGTCCCTTTAAAATGTGATGCGCTTTTTCTAGATTTGGTGAGAGAAGCAAAATACCTGTGGGCAGTGTGTGGGTTTGCAGGTGCACAGAGCATCTGAATTGTAACATTTGTATCAAAGGCTGTATAGTTAGCAGTCCAAGCTGCAGTTTTGTTTTGTTATCGAGACAACAAGTTTGAATTCAGCCAATTAGCCAAAAACGCATTAAATTTAAGTCTGATGGTTTTGACAACATAGGACCAACCCTGTTGTAAGAAATTGATATGCCATTAAGGTGATAAAAGACAGGGACAGTTGCAAAATCGGCAGAGAACGAACTGCCATCTGCTCAGAGATCAGCTCTCTTAGCTCTTAGAGAAAGTATCATGTAAAGAAAGGTACTGCGGCACTCTTAGTTTATATTCCTGATAGAAGATCAATGGAGAAGACACAGAACATTCCAGAAGACATAACCTGGCTGTAATTTTGAGGGATTAAGTTCCTTTTTTTTATTTTGGTTTATATAAGTGAGACTTGTATTTATTGGAACAGCAGACTGTCAGAATTTTGTTTTATTCGGAATAGTTAGTAGTTTGAGGGGAATTGTTCAGTTTGTTAGCAGTTCAGTTAACTCGTTCACTGTTAAGAGTCAGATAAATAAATTGTTACTTGTTGATTATAGAGTGAGTGTCAGGAGTTTATTCAATTTAACCATTCCCTAATAAGAGTGAGAGGCAGTTTATGTCACTTTTCACACTTCTTTTGACAGGTTATAGAGCGAGGTCATTTCAGTTTTAGTTATCAGATGGGTGTCGACCTCCCCTTTATAATAGATTGGGAACTCTCGTCCAGCATCTGGCCAGCTCGGGTCCGGGATTTGGACAGGTTGGGACAGGTTAGTCTGGGATTTGAACAAATTTGAATGGATTTGGATGGATCTGGATGGGTTTACAGTACAAAAGGTCCCAGCAGATTTAAATAGACTTCAGGATTAGTGTCCTAGATCTTTAAATAAACATTAGGTGAGAAGTGGAAAATCTGTTTAATTTTGGTTGCTTGTTGTTGGTTAAATCAAAAGTGGGGAATGGCTGTTAACATTGCTAAAGAGGCTCTGTGGCCGAAGATGCTTCCCAAAATTGCTCAGGAATACAGAAAAAGGTGAAACTTTTAGAATTAGCAGACAGGCTAGAATTGCGTTTAACTAGGGAGAAGAGGAAAGCTGAAATTGTAAATGAATTATTCAAGCAGAAACAGGCAAGTACAGTGGAGTTAGAAAAAATTAAATTACAAATGAGACAATTGGAGTTAGAATATAAAGAAAGGGAAAGAATGTTCGAGTTGGAAAAGAAAATGAATCAGCTTAAACATGAAAAAGAAGAGAGAGAGATTGAACATTGAAAGTTGACAATTAGACAGGACAGTCAATTTAAAAGTATGGAGATGAAGGTAGAAGGTAGGCTTAGTGAGGAGGAGAGTGATGATGAGCAGACCCATGGTAGCCAAAGACCTGGTAGAGATATATATAAATATTTCAAAACATTACCAAAGTTTGATGAAAAAGACGTAGAAGGCATTTTTTCATTTCCTTTGAGAAATTGGCTAAACAGATGAACTGGCCAGAGATTATGTGGGTAATGTTAATTCAGACCGAGTTGGCTTGTGAGGTGTTTGCAGCGCTGTCAGAGAGATGTCAAGAGAATATGAAAGAATAAAACAGTGCCTACGACTTGGTACCAGAAACCTATAGACAATGGTTCATAAATATAAGAAAGGAACCAGGTCAGACTTATATCAAGTTTAAAAAAATTAAACAGAGCTACTTCGACAGATGAATGAGAGCATTAAAGATAGAAAAGACATATGAGAATCTTAGAGATGCTATTCTGCTGGAAGAGTATAAAAATTCACTTCCAGAAGTGATAAGAACTCATGTTGAGGAACAGAAAGTTAAAACAGCACGAAGAACTGCAGAGATGGAGGATGAATATGCATTAGCGCATAAATCAAAATCTAGCTTCCGACAGCAATTTCATTCTGTGAGGGACGGAATTTGGGAAAGAGGGAGATTGGTCAATGGAAAAAAAAAGTAGGTCACACTGGGAACAGTTTACCATGTGAAAAAGAAACCCAAGAGGGTGGAAAAGAGGTGAAAGACCTCAAGTGTTTTCACTGCAATAAGGTGGGACATGCAAAGTCACACTGGTTTAAGAGAGGTGCTGGGAAAAAGGATGTGGTAAAAGAGGTTAAACCAGTGGAATTAATTTGAGGTAGTGAAGGAAATCCCAAGAGAAATTACTGGAACATAATATAATGCCTGATCTTTTCAAAGATTTCACCTGTGTGGGTAATGTGTACTCAGGTAGAACAGGGGGAGTAGATAAAGAAGTTAACTAATTTAGAGATATGGGAGCTGGTCAGTCTCTAATAGTAAGAGATGAAAATATTTGCACTCCTTCTGAAATGTTGCCTGAGAGAGTGATAATCTGTGGAATAAATGGAGACAGAATTAATGTTTCCCTGTGTAAGATAAGGCTAGAAAATCCAATCAAGACTGGGGAAGTGAGAGTGGGAGTGATTGAAAGAGTGGCTATTCCAGGAATATAGTTTATTCTTGGAAATGATACAGCCGGATAAAGGTGAGAGTGAAGCCCATTGTAGTGGAGAGGCCTAAAGAAAACCAGGGAACTGAGGAGTTAAAAGGAAAATACCTTGGAATTTTTCCAGTCTGTGTGGCGACAAGATTCCACAGTTGTAAGTTAAAACAAGAAGGAAAAACAGAAGAGAAAAATGAAGGAGTTGAGGTCCAGTTAGCTGGCACACTGTTTGATGAAATGGCAAGGGAGAAACCTAAGCAGGTCGAGGACCAGTGTTTAGTTCTGAAAGATTAATGGAGTTACAACAAAAAGATGAGACAATAAAAGATTTATATCATAAAGCCGAATCAGAAAAGGAGTCAGAATATATTCCAGAATGTTTTTACCTTAAGGATGGAATCCTGAGGCGGAAATGGAGACCTTGGCAGGTTAGTGCAGATGAGAAATGGGCAGAACTTCAACAGATTGCTGGCAGTAGCACACAGACAGGAAGTATTGTGGTTAGCACACTAATTACCTGGGGGAGGTCATCTAAGAGTGAGGAAGACTCAGGCTAAGATACAGAAGCATTTCAATTGGCCTGGATTACATACAGATGTGGTTGAATTTTGCCGTACCTGTCATATGTGTCAGGTGGTAGGAAAGCCATAGGCAGTAATAAAACCAGCACCTTTGATGCCAATTCCCGTATTTGAAGAATATGTCACGCGGGTTATAATTGATTGTGTAGGTTCTCTCCCTGAAACCAAAAAGTAGGAACTAATGTTTGCTAACCATAATGGATGTGTCTATCAGAATTCCAGAGACAATTCTATTATGAAATGTCAAGGCAAAAAAGGTTGTGAAGGGGTTGCTTGCTTTCTTTACTCATTATGAAATACCCACAGAGATTCAGTCAGACCAAGAAGGGTCCTGTTTTACTGCCAAATTATTTAAGGAAGTCATGGATAATTTAGGCATCAAACACTCTAAATCCAATGCATACCATCCTGGATACCAGGGAGCATTGGAAAGGTGGCATCAGACCCTAAAGACAATTCTGAGGGCTTATTGCCAGGATTACCCAAATGATTGGGATAAGGGTATCCCATTTACATTATTTGCTATTAGCGATGCTCCTAATGAATCGATTCAGTTTACTCCATTTGAGTTGATATTTGGACACAAAGTAAGAGTGCCTTTAAAATTAACTGAGGAAAAGTTGATTGGTCCGAAGTCAGAGATCTCACAGTTGGATTTACGTATCTGAGGTGAGAAAGAGATTAAACAGAGTAGGTAAATTAGCTAAACAATATTTGAAGGTGTCACAGCATCTAATGAACCAAGAAACGGATGAGAAATTTAAAATTGGTATGTTTGCCTGTGGGGATAAAGTAATGGTGCTGTTACCAGTGGTAGAAGATACCTTCAAAGAATGGCTTAGTTGGCCCAATCAAATTGAGAAGAAGTTAAATCAGGTGAATTATCTTGTAAAGATGCCAGATAGGAAAAAAAATTATTGGTTATGTCATGAGAACATGATGAAACCTTACTTTGACAGGGAAAGGGAACGGGGGGAGCAGGTATTAGTTACTGCTGCCCAGAGTGAGAAATCAAATCCAGATGATTTGCCTCAGAATATATTGAATAATGAGTAAGTCATTACAGAATGGGTTAGAGTAGTGAGTTACCTGTCCCAGGAACAAAGAACTGAATTGAAAGACTTATTACAGTGCTATGAGGACATATATAGAAATAGAATGGGGAGGACTAATACCATAGTACATGAGGTTGACTTAGGGAATGCTGTTCTTATAAAACAACACCCCTACAGGCTTAATTCTTTCAAAGCAGCACAGGTTCAGAATGAAGTGGAAGCAATGCTCCAAGAAGACATCATAGAGCCGAGGCAAAGTGAGTGGAGTTCACCGATTGTGTTGGTTCCCAAACCTGATGGTACTCATCGGTTCTGCATAGATTATCGGAAGGTTAATGCCGTGACTAAATCAGAACCATACCCAATTCCAAGGCTGGAGGACTGTGTGGAAAAAGTTGGACAAGCCACTTACATCACAAAATTAGACTTAGTTCACTGTTACTAGCAAGTACCTTTGTCTGCTTTTGTAACCCCAAATGGGCCATATCAATTTAAAATAATGCCCTTTGGAATGAAAAATGCACCAGCCACTTTTTAAAGACTTATGAACAGAGTTGTGGCAGAATTGACTAATTGTGCCATCTATATAGATGACTTAGTGATCTTTAACCATTCATGGAAAGATCACATGAAGCATTTGACAGGACTCTTTGGGAGTCTACAGGAGGCAAAGTTGTCATAAACTTGGCAAAGACAGAATTTGCAAAGGCGGAAGTGACATTCTGAGGGCACAACATTAGACACCATCAGGTGACACTGAGGAATGTGAAGATGAAGGCCATTGAGGAATTTCCAAGACCATTCTCAAAGAAGGAAGTGCTATGATTTTTCGGGCTGAGTGGATTCTGCATGAAATTTGTGCCAAACTTTAGTAGCATGATAGCACGGCTGATGGATTTGTTAAAAAAAGAAAATGAAATTTCAGTGGACAGATCAATACCAGGAGGCATTTGAAAATTTTAAAACAGTGTTAACCACCACACCAGTTTTAGCCACACCAAATTTCTGGAAGCCTTTTAACATTGCCATTGACATAAGCAATGTAAGGGTTGAAGCTGTGTCATTACAGGAGGATGAATGTGGAATTGAAAGGCCAATTGGTTATTTTTCAAAGGAATTCAGTATCCACCAGAAAAAAAATTCAACCATTGAAAAAAAGTTATTGAGGTTGTTAATAACCCTACAACATCTTAATATTCACATTGCAAACAATGCATCAGATATGGTTGTGTATCACAATCCTTTGATGTTTGTGGAAAGATTTAAGTACTAGAACACCAGATTATTTCATTGGAGTCTTATGTTACAGCATTTAATTTACAGATTGTACATGTTGCGGGTTGTGAAAATGTTATTGCAAATGCTTTATCGCAATTTTAAAAGAAAAATGCGTATATAAGATAGAAACAGTAGTGTTCAATGTTAAATGTATATAGAATTAGTATGAAATGTGTATGTCTAGATTAATGAATATGGATCTAGTAATAATGGCATTAAGGTTTAAGAAAAAGGAAGCCATTTTTTCATAATAACGGTTCTTTTTCTCTTAAGGGGGAGTTATTGTGAAGTTGGGTAGAGTACTTGCGAATTGGAAGGCAGGACATCAAAATATGGTGTTTTTAAAATATTGATGTTTGTAATATGAAAAAGGGGAAGCAGCGTGTGGTCCCTTTAAAAGATGAAATGTTTTTCTTGGCTTGGAGAAAAAATAACATCTGTGGTCAGCGCATGGGTTTGCAGGTGCACAGAGCATCTGAATTGTAACATTTGTATCAAAGGTTAGCAGTGCAAGCTGCAGCTTTGTTTTGTTATCAAGACAATAAGGTTGAAATTAGCCAATTAATTTAAACCAGGCACATAGATACTAAAAACCAATGTAATTTAAATCTGATGGTTTTGACAACATAGGACCAATTCTGTTGTAAGAAATTGATATGTCATCGAGGGTATAAATGACAGGGACATTTGCAAAATTGGCAGAGAGCGAATTGCCGTCAGCTCTCTCAGCTGTGAGAGAAAGTATTATCAAAAGAAAGGTACCGTGGTGCTCAGTTAATATTCCTGACAGAAAAGTGATGGAGAAGACACAGAACATTCTGAAAGTTGTAACCTGGCTGTAATTTCTAAAGACTAAGTTCTTTTTTTTTTATTTTGGTTTATATAAGTGGGAATTGTATTTATTGGAGCAGCATACCATTAGCATTTTTGTTTTATTTTGGAATAGTTAGTAGCTAGAGGGGAATTGTTCAGTTTGTTAATAGTTCAGTTAATTTCTTCGCTGTTAGCATAAGATAAATAAATTGTTACTTGTTGATTATAGAGTGAATATCAACAGTTTATTTCATTTGTCCAATTCTTCATAGAAACATAGAAGATAGGAGCAGGAGGAGCCCATTCAGTCCTTCTAGTCTGTTCTGCCATTCTTCATGATCATGGATGATCATCCAACTCAATAGCCTAATCCTTCTTTCTCCCCATAACCTTTGATCCCATTTACCTCAAGTGCTATATCTAGGCTCCTCTTGAATACATTCAATGTTTTGGCATCAACTACTTCCCATGGTATTGAATTGCACAGGCTCACCACTCTTTGGGTGAAGAAATGTCTCCTCATCTCCGTCCTAAATGGTCTACCCCGTATCCTCAGACTGTGACCCCTGGTTCTGGACACACCCACCATTGGGAACATCCTCCCTGCATCTACCCTGTCCAATCCTGTTAGAATTTTATACATCTCTATGATATACCCCCTCATTTGTCTGAACTCCAGCGAAAACAATCCCAACCTAGTCAATCTCTCCTCAAACGTCAGACCCACCATCCACGGAATCAGCCTGGTAAACCTTCGCTGCACTCCCTCAAGAGCAAGAGCATCATTCCTTAGAAAAGGATTCCAAAATTATACACAATATTCCAGGTGTGGTCTCACCAAGGCCCTGTACAACTGCAACAACACATCCCTGCTCCTGTACTCAAAACCTCTCACAATGAAAACCAACTTAACATTGGCCTTCTTTACCACCTGCTGGACCTGCACACTTACCTTGAGCAACTTGTGCACAAGGACACCCAGTTCCTGCTGCACACTCCCTCTCCCAATTTACAGCCATTCAGGTAGTAATCTGCCTCCTTGTTTTTGCTTCCAAAATGAATAACCTCACATTTATCCAAATTATACTGCATCTGCCATTGATTTGCCTACTCACCCAACCTGTCGTGATCATGCTGTAGAATCTTTGCATCCTCATCACAGGTCACTGTCCCGCCCAACTTGGTATCATCTGCAAATTTGGAAACATTTTGTTCCCTCATCCAAATCATTAACATATATTGTGAATAGCTGGGGTCCCAGCACTGATCCCTGTGGCACCCCACTAGTTAATGTCTGCCAATTTGAAAAGGACCCATTAATTCCTATTCTTCGTTTCCTCTCTGCCAATCAGTTTCCTATCCATCTCAATACACTTCCTCCAATCCCATGTGCTTTAATTTTGCATGTTAATTTCTTATGTGGGACTTCGTCAAACGCTTTCTGAAAGTCCAAATATACTACATCAACTGGCTCCCCCTTGTCCACTCTACTAGTTACATCTTCATAGAATTCCAACAGATTTGTCAAGCATGATTTCCAATCCCTACTTACTCTGAATATGAAAAGGCTACATCATAATAACATGTAACAACAATTAACAGTGTTACATAGGTGTGGATGATGAAAATATTCTTCTCTAATATAACAGATTGGGTGTGAGAAGCAGGCTATACCACTTTTCACACTTCTTTTAATAGGTTATAGGGCGAGTCGAGTCTCTCTGGGGGTTTTGGTTTCAGTTATCAGTGGGGGGTGGGGGTTGACCTCTGCTTTACAACACTCTATAAATAATGACAGGAATCCACAGCATAAAATTCCACTTCAGGCCAAAGACGGAAGAACGTAACATAAAAGGAAACATTACAAACTTAGAGAAGAATATTTTCATCATCCACACCTGTGTAATACTGTCACTTGTTGTTACATGTTATTATGATGCAGCCTTTTCACATTCAAGAGATATTTTCTCCAGTAAGAGCATAAAACTCTCTTCAGTGTAAGTGGGGATTGGTCAACCAAATTAGCATTCCTGAATCAGACCATGTCCTGTCTTTCTTTGATTTAAAGAAAAGGCAGTGTTTTTGTGGTCCTGCAAAGAGATAATGTAAGGCTTATTATTACACACAAATATATGGAACGAGAAACATGCCTTTCCCAGCCGGAGCTGCTCAACAATATAAAATGGATATGCTGTAATGTCATCCCTTTGATATTTGAGAATATGTCTTAAAATGGGATTGTACTATTCTGGTGCTACTTTGTTGATCTTTTTGCTTATTGGACATTTTTCTCTTATTATTATATCATTATATTTAGCTCCCTATGAATAAAGAGCTACACAGAGGAATTATTTCCCTCTTCTATGGATGTAAGTGAACCCTTGACGTTATTTGACGAAAAGCACGGGAAGTTACCTCAGTGTTTTGGTAAATATTTATCTGTCTAGTTACTATCATACTCTTGTTTTTGGACTGTAGTATGTACATATTGAACCTTTATGTTGCATTCCTTACATTAAAATAATGGGTGTAAAGTGCTATCCTGAGGGCATTGGAAGAGGCTAGATAAATGAATGTCTTTTTTTTAACATCAGTTACTGTGCTGATTAGGGGTAATTACTTGCAATTGATTTTCACATAGCAGTCATACAGTCAGCTGCTATGTAATTTGCAGCAGCCAAGTAGTTCAACATTGGAATTTCCATCCTTCCATCTGCTGTAAATCTAATCTGGTTCTGGTTAAACAGAAGTTCATAGTTACATTCAGGTCATGTGTTGCCTCTTGATGTCCCTGATAATAACTTGTATATGTACATCTAAAGTTGGCACTCTGGTGATCCCCTTAATGATTGGTATCTGGGAAAACTTTGGAATTCTAATTCTGCGCTTTTTATAAGTGCTATCTCAGTAGACAAAAGATGCAGTAGTGGAATATGGTCCATGAATTCTCTCTCATTGCCCTATTGGCCTGACGTCTCCTTCAGCCTGCCCAGAGAACTGTATGGGAACAGATACTTGGAGATCACTGGACAGTAATTAAGATTCTCTAAATAAAATCTCCTTTGTCTGTTGAATGAGTACAGAATTTCCTCTCTAAATTAGTATAACAGCTCTCTACAGCATCAGTCAAGTACACCATAATTATGAAGGTAAATGACGGTGATTATGATGGTGACGACCTTCTACCAGTAAGAAATCCATTTCCAATACCTTATTAGTTGTCAGGCACGCAACAGTGTTGTGCATTTCTTATAAACTTCTTTTCCTCTGGCATTAGTGTACTGCACTTCTAAACATCTCTCAATCCTCCTAAGAAGGTACTGTGCATATTCTTTAAGAGGTGGATAGATTGTTCTGCTGATCAAAGAACACATATTGACAGTAGGCCCTCTGAGGTTGCACTTGCGTGTTCTAAAACTAGAAATCCAGCACTGGCCTTGCAGCCAGCTATTTCTAATGACACAACTGCCAACTCCATCTCCTCATTCTTCTGTCAGTTGTGCATCACTTTCTTGACATACAAAGCTAAAGTTTATGAACTTGTGCTCACAGCACAATCTCACAGGAATCAACTACTAGCCACATTGAATGTGTAGAACATTCTCAACTATTGTCTGTTGTATTTTATGCTAGATTGATCACAAATAAATACTCAGAACAAGTTTCTACCAGTTGTTTCCTCAATCGTGCAGTGCTCAGTATTCTTTTGTTTGACGTGTGACAGCTAGTTTATCACTCCCATGAATTCTTTTCAGTTCTGTCATTTGCAATATTTAATTGTTAGAATCCTGATGACCCTAGATCTACTTGGACTATATCCTGTAAAGTAATATTATCTGGTCCCATGTTGGTTCACTGTCACTAATTGCTACTTGACCAGCCATATTTATGCAATGGCTACAAGATTTTTTCAGAGGCTACGAACCTTGCAGGGCATATCTCACTACCTGACTCTCCAAAGCTTGTCCACAAACCATAGGTCTCAATTGTGATGGTACAGTTCCCACTTGCCTGAATAAGTGCAGCTCCAAAAACACTCAAGATGCTTGGCACTATCCAGGACAAAGCAACCCACTTGAATGGCATCCCACACTTAAAACACTCAGTCCCACCAAAACCGTAACTACATTGTGTCCCATCTAGAAAATGCACTGCAGAAATTCACCAATACTCCTTAGCATCTTCTGAACTCAAAGACTGCCATCCAGAAGGGCAAGGGTAGAAGATACATGGGAACACTACCACCTTCACGTTCTCTCTAAGCCACTCACCATCCTGACTTGGAAATATATTGCTGTTCCTTCATTGTCACTGGATCAAATCCTTGAATTCCCTCCCAAACAGAATTCTGGAAATACCTGCACCTAGTGGACTGTGGAATTTCACAAAGGCAGCTCAAGGGCAATCAAGGCTAATTGCTGGTTTTGCCAGTGATACACACATCCTAGGAATGAATAAAATCAAATTGATTTCTCCCATTTCATTCCCTGATGCAGCATGTGCTTCTGCAAAGGGGACAAGTCATCAGCTTTATAGATTATGTATCTCCTCTTCCTGGGGCTTTGCATTGGACCAGACAACACTCAATCAGCTGAACAAGATTTGCTTAATATACAGTGTCCAGGATCACTTAAATTAAAATCTTCTATTGCTTCCCTAGTGCAATTTTAGGTACTTGATGCCTCCCAGTTGGAAATCACAGCTGCTTAATAGGAACACATTTTTACAATTTCCCCAATGATTGGATGATATATTACAAATTTCAAACCACAGAACAAAAACAGCATAACTGTACATATTCTTTGATTACATACAAAATTGATGAGCAGGAGAGTCCAGCTGGTTCATCAAGCCTGCCAAAAACTTTTAGTAGTTTGCTGTTATTTCCTAAATAAGATAAAATGTGCACTGTAATTATCTCAATAAAGGGCTAATAGGGAGCACAATGTGAAGCATGTGTTCTTCTGATGTAGACTGTGCACAATTCATTGTGAAGTTAATGAGTATGTGAAATAAAACTTCCTCAATTTTAGTTAAACCAAGGAAAGAAAAAGGAAAAATAATAAATAATGAAAATCTTTACAACCACCCACAACAAATACAATTTTACGAGAAAGACATCAAGAACGACTGATTGAAAAATTATATGAGTCAAGGCGAAATCAGCACTGGGAGTGTACAGCAGTCAACAAAAGAAAATTAATTATTGAAACAAAACATGGTAGATGTTGGAAATCTGAAAAAAACAGAAAAAAAAAACTCAAACTCAACAGGTCAGCCAGCATACCTGGCAAGAAATTGAATTAACATTTCAGATTGAGATACTCTTTCATCAGAACATCAATTATTAAGTATCACTAATTACATTTTAAGCATTGCAAAGGGCATACTATTCTTAATTGTAGTGGAGCTTAGTTTGTAGATTCATTCCGAACACGGTCTAGAATAGATTTCCTTGCAACATTGTAATTCTTCAAGTATTAGATCAGATTCCAATAAATCTTTTCAACTTTGCCAAATATTATTCCAAATGAAGATTCTGTAGAAAGTATTTGTATACATGAGGACATTTCACTGATTATGGAACAATAATGTCCCTGTGCTGTTCATAAATGGGGTTGGTTGTTTGGTAGAGGTTTTTGTATCTGTTTATGGAGCTTGTCTTGAAAATGAAAAAAAGTGATAAAATATCTGTGCCTGAAGAATATAGATGTATTTGAGATAACAAGCAAAGCTGTTAAGTTTGATCATAGAGTTGTCGACTTTGTTTTCAAGGTTTCCCATCGACCGTTTTTCAGAGGAAAGACAACAGGGCTAGATTTCAGCCTTGTAACTATAAGTTGCAAAAGTAAAATCAGGCAAAGGATTTTTAAAAGTGACCCATTCTTTAAGTATTGATGATGCCTAATATTTGTGAATATTAAATGTTAAATGTGAGTATGCAGGTACAACAGGCTATAAGGAGGGCAAATGAAAGATTGGCATTTGTTGCAAAAGGAACCGAATGTAAAAGTAGGGAAATGTTGTTGCAATTGGACAAGATTGCAACTATGCATCTAGAGTACTGCATACAGTTTTGGTTCTCCTACTTGAGGAAGGACATAATTGCAATGGCTGTAGTTCAGACGCGATTAATTCTGGAGATGAAAGGTTTGATTTATGAGAATAAATTGTGCAGTTTAGGCCTATACTTGCCAGAGTTCAGAAGAATGAGAAGAGATCTAATTGAGGCATACAAGATGCCAAAGGAGATTGGAAAATAAATGTAGAGTGGATGTTTCATTTTGTGGGGAATTCTAGAATGAGACATCATACTTTTAGGCTGAGGGATGATAGATTTAAAGCACGGATGTTGGGGGTGGGGAAGAGTTGGTTACTTGTCTCAAAGAGTCATGAATTTGTGGAATTCACTACTCCAGAACATATTGGGTGTCAGGATATTGAATAAATTTAAGGAGGAGATTTTTAATGGGTAATGGGTTGAAAGGTAATGGACAGTGGGCAGGAAAGTGGAGTTGGGGCACAGGTAGATCAGCCATGATGAGACAAAATAGTGTAGCAAATTTGAGGGGCTGAATTGCCTATTCCTGCTCCTAGTTCTTACATAACATGATTCCTAAAAATAATGCATTTATGTTTCCTTAGCTTTTGCAATAATCATGCACCACTCCACCAATTAAACTGTCTTTACTTATTTTGTAAAACCCAGTTCTGATGACTGAGTAGCTCCCTTTGTCATTTTGGTGCTGTTTTTGATTTTGGCTGTAACATTTGCAAGTACTCTGGATGGCATTGGAACATCTAAAATTGTCAAGCAGGAAAACACCATTTGGTTCATCAAGCATGCCCACAGTTTTTGATAATTCACAGTCTAAATATCCCAAAATCTGCAGGAAAATTAGTTCATTAAAAAGTGATAGCGATAAACCCAACAATTAAAGACCAATCTGCTTTGTGTTGGTAATGGGAAACCAATAATCTAGTATATAAATAAGTGAAAGTCAGCAGAGATTTGTTGAAGACAACTTTTGTTCTTTGATCTTGATTGAAGTATTGGAGAAGTGACAGTGATGGCTGTTGTGTGCATAAACTTTCATGCAGTGCTTGACAAAGTGTTACTTGATAGACTTATTTCTAAAATTAATGTCCATTGAATTAAAGGGGCAATAGGGGCAGTGTGGGTGCAAAATTGTTCAAGTCCAGGATGTTCTCTTTGGTGGAATGTAACAACTCATCACCCAAAGAATCATGGTGAATGCAAGCCTGCCTACATAACTACTGCTCATTGACTCATTTGGGAGGACATTCCATCTCAGAGAGCTGCAACAGTAGACAGGACAGGAATTACAAACAGTCCCCAGATTCTAAGTCTCAGAGACCAACACCAAGTAAATGTTGGGGCCTTAGCAAAATTGGGGGATTACGAGCGTGCTGAGATCTGAATGTGTGGGCAGAAGTGGGGGAGCGCATGTTGGTGGGTTGGTCATGGGGAAGCCTTGGAGAGGGGGTAGCTATAGGTGTAGAACTCATTAGGGAGTGGGAGGGGAAGGGGGCCTAGTATTGAAAGGAGACCATTGATGGAAGTGACTCTTCATCCTTTCCAAGACCTGAGTAAGTTGACTTGCTAGACTTCCCTTTCACTTGAACCCATGCCAGCTGTTGTTTAAGTTCATGGTTTTGAAAGGGTTAATGTTGAAGACTGAATTAATCGCTGATCTCATAATGATATAAGGACTTTGGTGAGGAATGGCAAAACATCTTAGAATCTCTGTTATCCTCGGTCTCCTCAAACTCTTTGTCAATCTTCCAAATATAACTTGTACTTCATTGCTGTCATGCACTAAACTACAACTTGTTCAAAAGAAGAGCCTCTCATATGACTCACCAGCAGTTTATCTGTACCACTATAAACCTAGACAAACCTCATACCCACTCAAGCAAAGAGAATGGTGGCAGCACATGACCCCAGCCACAAGCTAGTGGTTGATATTGCAGCACATACAACTATAGCCTCAACATTGAAATGGTTGTGGGTTAGAAATCCTCAAATGATTATTAATTATGCAGTTATGTTGCTTCAGTTGGAGTCAGGATGGTCCCAAGAAACAGAATGAAGACCATAGAGATGAAGGGTTATGTTTTGAATTTGAGGGAAGTATATTATAATATTTTTCAAGACCCTAGTCTTTTTGTTGTAAGTTACTGACCAGGACTTGGATATGGAGGAAATAATTCCAAAGTTCGTAGATGACATGAACTTGGAAATTTACTGTCAATAAGAGTACAGTCACAGACCTCAGGAGGGCATAGTAAGATTGGTGAAATGAACAAACATGTAGCAGATAACATTTGATGCTGAGAAGTGTGAAGGGATAAATTCTGATAGGTTGAGTGAGGACAGGCAATATACACTCAGTGGCATAATTTTAATAGGAGCGCAGGAATAGAGAAATGCAGCAGGTGAATATTTCCAAATTTCTGAAGGTATAAGGGCAAGTTGATATAATAGCTAGAAAGGCACATGGTTCTGAAGCTTTATAAACAGAGGCATAGACTAGAAAAGCAAGCAAATTATGATGAACCCTTGTAAATAAACAGAGGATTGGTCTGAATGAGAGCATCATGTCAAATTCTGGGCACCATTCTTGAGAAAGAAATGCAAAGTTTTCAGAAAGGAAGCTAAAATGACTTACAGGAATAATGTTGGTGTTGAGGTTATGTTTCCATTGTGAAGCCTATGAATGAGGTGTGTGCATACGGTCACTGCCAATGAAGTCTACCCTGAAATGTTGGCAAATACTGTCCAAAATGGAGGGCTACAGAAGCGAGCATTAATATACAGTCACCAGGTAACTACATTGACTTTCTAGTTGTTTATTTCAGCAGTGGGATAATGGGAAACTGCATATTAATGACGCAGGATAAACTGATAACGAGATGTTAACTCAAACAAATAGATGTAGATCTGGGCAACATCTAGGCTTGGGCTGACAAATAATTTTCACACAAATGCCAGGCAATGACCATCTTCAAGATCCATTCACATTCAGTGGTGTTACAGTCACTGAATCCACCACTATCAACATCCTTGGGGTTACCATTGACCAGAATCTCAACTGGACTTGCCAAATAAACACAGTAGCTCCAAGAACAGGTTAGAAGCTAGGGATTCTGCAGTGAATAACTCACCTTCTGACTCCCCAAAGCCTATCCACCATCTACAAACCACAAGTCAGGAGTGTAATGGAATAGTCCCTGCTGGCCTGGATGGGTGCAGCTCGACAAACACACAAGAAGTTTGATACCATCCAGAGCAAAGCAGCACATTTAATTGGCATCATATCCACAAGCATCCACTCCCTTCACCATTGAGACTCAGTAGCAGCACTACAGAAATTCACCAAAGATCAATAGACAGCCCCTTCCCAACCCACAACCGCTTCTACCTAAAAGGACAAGGAATGGAATATGCATGGGAACACCACTCCCACCTACAAGTTCTTCTCCAAGCCACTCACTATACAGACTTGGAAATATATCACTGTTCCTTCACTATCGCTCAGTAAAAATCTTGATATTCCCTCGCTAAAGGTGTGTGGGCCTACCTACAGCACATGGACTTCAATGGTTCAAGAAAGAAAATGACAACCACCTTCTCAAGGGCATCTAGGATTGGGCAATAAATTCTAACCAGCCCATGTCCCAAGTGAATAGAAAAGTATATAAATAGGCCTTTTTCCACTCATTAGTGAGAATGCTGTCTTGCTGTTGTTCAACAATTGTTTGAGAACAGACTTTTTGCTCTCAATATCAAGAGTCTTTTTGCTGTCAAACTCACCCAATTTTCCCAAATTTCTTGCCAAAGCCATGTCATTCAAGGGTAAGGAAGATTCTGCCCTTGATGTTTCTGCATTGTGTGGTGGATAGAAAATCTTTTTCACTGTTGGCTGCATCTTATTCTTTGAAAATAGCACTCATGATTGCACTACAGAATAGGAGCATGGCATGGGTGGCTTGATTGCACCCTCTCTTCAGGGCTCACACTGTCTTGCACGGTAACAACTCTGGTCTCAAAATTAGGCATAGATCAATCTCTGCCTGAGATCATGTTACCCACAGGACGAATGTAAAAAGACAGTGTAAAGCAACTTAGGTACTTTTCAATACTTGTAAATAGCATAGCTAGAACTCTGCTGACTGAACGTAGTGAATACCTCCAACAATAAAATTGGAGAACAAAATAATTACTGGATTAAAACTCCATCATATCAGATAAATGTAATAAATATACCAACAGGTTACTTCTCATTGCAAATTATAGCCTGTAATATTAAAAAAAATTACATTTGAGGTCAAGAAATGTTGATGCAAAATGCTCTAAGAAATATTTACTGAAGCTGCATGCTAATGATATATCAGAATTCATGTCTATTAACAACTTTTAATATAACTCCATAAATCATGTCTATTAATCCATTAACTGCAGATTTCTGTGTACTAGCCAGCCTCCATCCAAACTAATTCAGAGGCTCGCTATCACTTCAACCACTTCAACCACTTCAATTCGCGGTTAAACTCCACTTGAAAGTGCAGTCATCCATAACGCGCTATGTAAACAACCCCACTTAACAAGACCGACAATCCATTCAAAGGTGCAGTCAGGTGCTTCGGCTAACAAAACTGCACAGACACTACAGAATGGAATCTTTTTGCACCCCCACACCAAAAACAGTGTTTGATATTAAATCCAACAGTGAATAGATGCTGATATAACAAGGTGTAGAGCTGGATGAACACAGCAGGCCAGGCAGCATCAGAGGAGCAGGAAAGCTGACGTTTCGGGTCTGGACCCTTCTTCAGAAAATGATGCTATGAATAGATGCTATTACCAAGCTTTTTCATCTATATCCCTCCAGCTAGAGTAGCTCTAAGCATCAGTCAAAGGTGATAATTGGATTAGCCATCTTCCTTTAAAGTAAAATGTTACTTCCCTGCAGACTTTTCCTGTATTTTATGTAACCAGGTACTTGTCCCAAGTTTTTATTCAACATGTATATAAAACTTTACCCCACGAATAAAACTAACAAACGCTATGCAGTGTATGTAAGCAACCTTTAACCTACTAACAAAACTAACAGTGTTATGTCCAGACACATGCGACCTTGAAGGCATGAATGAATGAATGAATGAATGCATGAAACTGACGGCATTACTACAACAGTGTGACCATGAAACTGAATGAATGAATGAATGATAGTAAATAGAACCCACAGATGGATGCAACCATGAAACTAACTAAACAAGCAATAGTAAATAAAAACCACTGACGATCAAAACTGATGGGAACTCAGACTTTTATTTAAAGAACACAAGATGCCTTTTTCTAACTTTAAAAGTCTAACTTTGAAAATAACAAGACTAACACATTTTGAATTATGCAAGAACAGACCAGACAGACACTCTAATCTCATTAAAATAACCATTAACACTCAACAATAAACGCTAGCATTTAGCACATGTTTAAACCATCTCCGATTTCCTCCAAAACGTTTTTTTTTACAATATCTACTGCTTAACACTCAAGTGTTAGAATGTTAATGTATGCTTGAATTCTGTACAAAAACGGCTGCTCTTGAGCTATGATTTTGGGATTCTATTTTGCCTTACATCGTGCTGCTGTGAATGTACAATAAAGAGGCTATTTTCGCCACTCACTGATCCTGGTCATCTCGTTCTTTGAATGCGATTTCACACTAAAATGATGAACAAGCTGTGACATCAGTGAAAGACATCATCTGATTCCACCTTCAAACTGTTGTGATTCTCCCATCAACAGTGTTATTGAAATCTAAATATTAAAGAATACAAGTAGATCATTCTTGTTACCTCTGTAGCATTGACCCTTCTGTCCGTTAAGGCTTGATTGTATTGTCTAAGTGACAAATTCATCATCATGCCTTTCAATCCACCCTGAACCAGTGACTGGAGTAAAGAAATGAGTTATGTCCTTCCCCAATGCAATGTTGGTTTCTCTACAGTGAAAAGGTCCAGAAGGGGTAACTGCATACTATAGCTTATAGTATAGACTTACAAAAGAAATCTCTGAAAATCTCATAACATGGAATTCAACCAATGAATTTTGGTGGAGACACAAAACTTATTTGGGAACTCTTACTTTTTAAATAGTTATAGAAACTTATACGGTAATACACATAGGCAGAAAAAACCCAAAGAACTGCAGATGCTAGAAGTCAGAAACAAAAGAATCATAGTATCATAGAATCCCTATAGTGTGGAAACAAGCCCTTTGGCCCAACAAGTCCACACCAAACCTCACAGCATCCCACCCAGACCTATAACTCACCTAATGTACACATTCCTGAACACTACAGGCAATTTAGCATGGCCAATCAACCTAACCTGCAAGAAAGGGAAGAGGAAATGTAGTACAAACAAGAAGATAAAAGCAAATGCAATATAAAATCCTCAGAGTTCCTGAAATGCAAAAATGAAATCCAAATCCATAACCACTTACATGTCAGTTTGTTTTCTCAGCAATAGTGAAATTTTAAGAATTCTGGAGTTAGCAGACACGGGGAGAATGTGCAAACTCCACACAGACAGTCGCCTGAGGCTGGAATCGAACCCAGGTCCCTGGCGCTGTGAGGCAGCAGTGCTAACCACTAGTTAAAACAGGAAATGCTGGCAAAACTCAGCTGGTCTGGCAACATCTGTTTTTTACTGCCAGTTCTGAAGAAGGGTCACTGGACCCAAAACATGAGCTCTGCTTTCTCTCCACAGATACTACCAGACCTGTTGAGTTTTTCCAGTATTTTCTGTTTTGGTAATAAATATAGGCAGATTGGTCAGATGGGCAGAACAGTGGCAAATGGAATTTCACCCTGATTAGTGTGAGGTGAGGCATTTTGGAAGGACTAATAAGGCAATGCACTCCATGATGAATTGTAGGACCATAGAAAGGACAGGTAATGAGAGGAGCCTTAGTGTGCACGTACACAGATAAGATAAGAGGGCAATCAAAACTCCAACCAGCAAATTTCACAGACACACCGCCTTCTGACTAAAAACAATCAACACCAGTTCAATCTTTGGTTTTTCTTTCTCTTCTTCAATATTCTTCTTCTTTTGACTGGTCAGCGCCTCTAAGCAATTACCAGTCCTTGAGCATAATTCAACCCAGGTGCCAAAACATCTGTAACCTTCTTAGAACAATAATAAACTTATAATTAACTTTCCAGACCAGTTCCCATCAACAAATCATAGATGCACACAGGCGTACAATATGGAAAGAGACACTTTGGCTCAATGTGTCAACTCCAGTCATCAATCACTCATCTACTCTCATTTCATTTTCCAAATACTTCTTAAATGTAATTTTGTGATTGTTACTACCTCCACCACTCTTTCAGACAGTGAGTTTCAGATACCCAGTCTGAGTGATTTTTTTTCCCCTAAATTCCCCTGTTAACCTCCCCATTATTTAACTCTATGCTGTTGTGGCCATCACTATTTTTCTTCATTTTTCTCATTTTTGGTTTGGAACTGTGAGCTAAAGTTGAGAGTTAAATTTTGGCCTTTGAGCAGCAGTTCATTTGTTAAAAAAGAAAAGAACAAACAAATTGATTTGTTGATGGGAACTGATCTGGAAAGTTAATTGTAAGTTTATTATTATTCTAAGAATGTTGCAGATGACTTGGTATCTGGGTTGTATTATGCTCAAGGTTGCTTAGAGGTGCTGACCAATCAAAGCAAGAAAAATGTTGAAAGAACAAAAAGACACACCAAAATTGAGATAACAAGGTGTAGAGCTGGATGAACACAGCAGGCCAAGCAGCATCAGAGGAGCAGGAAGGCTGACATTTCGGGCCTAGACCCTTCTTTAGAAACCCACACACCAAAATTGGTTTTGATTGTTTTTAGTCAGAAGGCAGTGTGTCTGTGAAAGTTGCCGGTTGGAGTTTTGGTTGCTCTCCTATCCCATCTGTGTACATGCACACTAAGGCTCCTCTCATGTTTTGTCCTTTCTATGGTCCTACAATTCATCTTGGAGTTCTTTGCATTATTAGTCCTTCCAAAATGCCTCACTTCACATTTTTCAGGGTGAAATTCCATTTGCCACTGTTCTGCCCATTTGACCAATCTGCCTATATTTATTACCAAAACAGAAAATACTGGAAAAACTCAACAGGTCTGGCAATGTCTGTGGAGAGAAAGCAGAACTAATGGTTTGGGTCAAGTGATACTTCTTCAGAACTGGCAGTTAAAAACAGATGCTGCCAGACCTGCTGAGTTTTTCCAGCATTTCCTATTTTTGTTTCTGACTTCCAGTAGTTCTTTGTTTTTTTTTGCCTTTATATGTTCCTGTATTCTAAGCACTTCCTCCTCATTATTTACCGCAACATCGATTTTATGTAATTTGCAAATTTAGAAATCAAATCTCCTACATTCATGTCCAGACCATTAACAGACATTACACACTCTTACTACCTTTCATTTTATGGAAAACTTTGTTTTTTACTCTATTTTTTCCCTTAATTATTCAATTTTTGGTCATTTATTGATGTGTTCTATGTTCTATCCAATTTTCTGATCTGCCACCTGTCTTCACACAATTATATTTACAATTACTTTTCTTTCAGTTTGATACTATCTTTAACATTTCTGGTTAACCATGGATGGTGAGTCTGTTCGTTAGAATTTTTCTTATGCTTTTGGAATATATTTATTCTGTATATTGTGAAATATCTGCTTTAGTGTTTGTCACTGCATCTCTGTTGACCTATCCTTTACATAATTGGGAAATCACTCAATTTTCCTGCCTTCATAATTGTTATGACTTAAGTTTCAAAACATAGTCTCGAACACACTTCAAAATAATGTAAAATTTAATCATGTTAAAGTCTTTGATACTGAGGGTGCTTTCACTATAAAATAATTAATTAATCCTATCTCATTGCACAATGCCAGGTAGTACAATTGAGTATTTCTGCTCTTTGGTCAGCACTAGAATGTTGTGTTCTAAATAATGACCCCAAAAACATTCTAAAGACTCCACATTTAGGTTACCTTCACCCTCCTGACCTTTCCAGCCGATACGTGGATTACAAGCTCTCATTATATCTTTATTTATGCTTCACCCTCCCAGACGGTTATTGTTTAGGGCCTATGCAACACTCCCACAAGTGAATTCTTTATCATTTCTCATTTTTACGTAAAGTGTTTTCATATCCCTGTTTCCTGAACTTATGCCACCCCTTGCTATTGTGCAAATACAATAATCAATATTTATATCAGCCACCTCCACCTTTCACTACCTACGGTCCTTCTGCTTTCGATACTGTTCAGGGGGAATAGCCTTTCAGAGGAGAATAGCAACAGCCAAGCTGTTGCCCCATGAATGGATCTGATGCATGGGAGAGGAGGAATAAGTGTGAGAAGGCTATACTAATAAGCGATTCAAATGTAAGGGGAATAGAGATGTTCCTGTAGACCTGCAACTGAGACCTCAGGATGGTATGTTGCCTTCTGAGTGCTAAGTTCAAGGATGTCTCCAAGCAGCTACAGCAAATTCCAGCATGCAAGGATGAAAAACCAGTGGTCATAGGAACATATACAGGGAGACACAAGAGAAGGAAACAGGGACAAAGACAAAGGACAAAACGGGAAATAAGAAAAGAGATAGACAGAGAATTCAATAGTAAGAATCAAGCTGGGGCACAGTGCGAAATGAAGCGGACAGGACCAATGTTCTCTCCCAGCTGTATGGCATGCACATATAACTGCTCCAAGGTTCTGCACGCAGCTATTAGCATCGCATGCTGATCGCAACATTGATTTTGGTTTGGAATGTTGCTGTTGCACATTGTTATGGACCAGACCAAACCTCCTCGAAATATATCAAGGAGATAGCCTAGACGCAAACCTTTACTTTATTTAAAGGCAAGTGTAAGGCGCTGTTGTTCTAGATGTGAGTCAATTGGCCCAATTTTTGGCTTTAAGCAAAACACACTTTATTCCTACAAACAGTTAAAATATAAACAAAAAAAATTGAAGAATTGGCATAACCTTAACTCTATTGAAATACTTAACAAAATTATACATATTATTTAGCTACTAATCATCAATAGTTCCAATATAGCAGCATCCCATAAACACACCCTCAGCAAAAGCAACTTCAGCAAAACAGATTTTCTCAATAAAAACCAAAAGAACTGTGGATGCTGTAAATCAGGAACAAAAACAAAGTTGCTGGAAAAGCTCAGCAGGTCTGGCAGCATCTGTGGAGGAGAAAACAGAGTTAACGTTTCGGGTCCGGTGACCCTTCCTCAGAACTGATAGTGGCTGGGAAAACGTCAGTTTATATGGAGAAAATAGGGAGGTGGATGGGGTAGGGAGTAAACGATAGGATAGATCCCAAAGAGAGAGAAAGACAACTGCACCTCCCAGTCGCGAACCATTTCAACTCCCCCTCCCATTCCTCAGACGACATGTCCATCCTGGGCCTCCTGCAGTGCCACAACGATGCCACCCGAAGGTTGCAGGAACAGCAACTCATATTCCGCTTGGGAACCCTGCAGCCCAATGGTATCAATGTGGATTTCACAAGCTTCAAAATCTCTCCTCCCCCTACCGCATCCCAAAACCAGTCCAGCTCGTCCCCGCCTCCCTAACCCGTTCTTCCTCCCACCTATCCCCTCCTCCCACCTCAAGCCACACCCCCATCTCCTACCTACTAACCTCATCCCGCCCCCTTGACCTGTCCGTCCTCCCTGGACTGACCTATCACCTCCCTAACTCCTCACCTACAATCACCTTTACTGGCTCCATCCCCGCCTCTTCGACCTGTCTGTTTCCTCTCCACCTATCCTCTCCTCTATCCATCTTCTATCCGCCTCCCCCGCTCTCCCTATTTATTTCAGAACCCCCTTCTCCTCCCCCATTTCTGATGAAGGGTCTAGGCCCGAAACATCAGTCCTCCTGCTTCTATGATGCTGCTTGGCCTGCTGTGTTCATCCAGCTCTGCACCTTGTTGTCTTGGACAGACAAAGGAGTTGCTAATGATCAGGCTGGGAGGGTGAATAGTTGTTAATGGGGACTGTTAGTGACCAACAACAGAGGGTGTGTAATGGCAGGCTATGTGGTAACAAGGCCTGGTGTGTGGGATGGGGGGCTGGGACATGGGAGAGTTTAGGCCCTAAAATTATTGAACTCAATATTGAGTCCAGAGGGCTGTAGGGTCCCCAAGCGGAAAATGAGGTGTTGTTATCCAGCTTGCGTTGGGTTTCACTGGAACACCGTAGCAAGCCGGAGACAGAGATGTTGGCCAGGGAGCAAGGTGGTGCATTGAAGTGGCAGGCAACTGGTAGTTCGGGGTTTTTTTGCGAGCAGAACGTAGATGTTCTGCGAAGCGGTCGCCAAGTCTACGCTTCATTTTCCCAATGTAGAGGAGACCACATTGTGAGCAGCGAATGCAGTAGACTAGATTCTTGGAAGTGCAGGTGAAGTGTCGTTTCACCTGGAAGGTATGTTTGGGCCCTTGGATACTGGGGAGGGAGGAGGTAAATGCGCAGGTGTTGCACCTTCGCCGGTTACAGGTGAAGGTGCCGTAGGGCTGTTGGGAGGTGTTGGGGGTGAAGGAAGTACGGACCAGGGTGTCCCAGAGGGAATGGTCCCTGCGGAAGGTGGACAAGGGAAGGGAGGGGAATATGTGTCTGGTGGTGGCATCTTGCTGGAGGTGGTGGAAATAGCGTCTGATGATCTTCTGGATGTGGATGCTGGTGGGATGGTAGGTGAGGATAAGGGGAACTCTATCACTGTTGCGGGAGGGAAGAGAAGGAGTGAGGGCAGAGGTGCGGGTGCGGGATATCTCCCAGTCACTGAAAGTAAGCATACACATGCAACAGGCGGTGAAGAAGGCAAATGCTTTGTTGGCCTTCATATTGAGAATATTCGAGTAGAGGAGCAGGGGTGTCATGCTGCAACTTTACAGGGCCCTGTTGAGATCACATCTGGAGTACTGTGCCAAAACAAACAACTGCGGATGCTGGAAATCTGAAGCACAAGCAGAAAATGCTGGAGAAATGCAGCAGGTCTGTTAGCATCTGTGGAAAGAAAGGAGGACTTATTGTTTCAGCTTCAGTGACTCTTCTTCAGAAGGCTCTGATCTCTACCTTCTCCCCACAGATGTTGCCAGAACTGTTGGGTTTCTCCAGCAATTTCTGTTTTTGTTCCAAGAGTACTGTGCGTAGTTTGGTCTCCTTATCTGAGGAAGGATCTTCTGGCTATGGAGAGAGTGCAACAAAGTTTTACGAAATTGATTCCTGGGATGTCCTGAATGACAAACGAAGGGAGGCTAAATCGGTTAGGACTATACTTAATGGAGTTTAGAAAAATTAGGGGGGTATCTCATAGAAACCTAAATAATTCTAACAGAACCAAACAGGATAAATGCAGGAATGATTTTCCAAATGCCCAGGGATTCCGGAACCAAAGGTCACAGTCTAAGTATATAGGGTAGGACATTTAGGTTTGAGATGAGAATTACCTTCACCCAGAGAGCTGTGAGCCTTTGGAATTCTCTGGAAAAGAAAGCAGTTGAGGCCAAATTACTAAATGTTTATAAGAAGAAGCTAGATATAGTTCTTAGTGCTGAAGGGATTGGAGGCTATGGGGAGAATTGGAGAACAGGATACTGATTTGGATGTCAACTTCAATAATATTGAACAGTGGAGCAAGCTTAAAGGGCCAAATGCCTCCATCTATGTGCTCTCTCAGTTCATTTGTTTTGCTTCAAAAGCTGTGTGTATTTGCATACAACACCTTTAGCTTTTTCTCCTTTTATTCTTGTTGTAAAATATATTTTATATGTTGAATAGCTGGATATTGAATGTTGCATTGAAAATCTTTAGTTTCTCACTTTTAGCCAGTGGCTATGGGTAGTCATTGACACCAGTTGTGAACATCTGCATGAAGTAATTTTCCCCATCCTTTACAACCTGGGTACACGTTAAGTAATAAAGTGTAGCAGGGCATAGATCATAGTCATACAAAAAGTCAGTGCTGTGATTGTTCGGCGAAATATTTCTAATTATTCTTCCATTGTGAAGTTTATTACAAATTATAGTCAACATGGTACAAGTACACAGAACAACTTTCCTTTACACGATAGGACCCAAAGCTGTGACCAATATTTGTTACAATTGTATACTTTTGCTTTACTGCGATAAATGTTTATAAATGTAAACATATACTTTACATGAACATTGCAGAAAAGCTGTGTTTTTTTAAATCAAATCTTTGCAGTCAATGTGATCATGCTTTTGAATATATAAAACCTTTGCAGAACTGTATTGAAAAATTTACAAAAAGACTTCTGAATAAAGCAACTTCCTGAATCTAAGAAGTTTTCTAAAAAGTGCCTATTTGTCACTTTACATTGAAACAAGTTTATTCAATGGCTGTTCCACATAATGCATTTTCAAATGCTATCCTACAAAATTTATTGCATTGCTCTTTGCAACATCCTTAATGGCTTCTTGATATGTTTTCAAGCATGGTGAAATTTCTAAAGTGAATGTTGTGGCTTAATGTACTTTAAGAGTTTCTGGAGCATGAACGCAGTAACAGACTCTGAAAGCTCTCAATGTCACTTTGCTGCAGCTGACTCTTCCTCTGTTTAATGTTTTAGTCATGTCACTTCCAGCACAATATTAAATACATCTCTATGACAGTGAATAGCTGTCATCTACCCTACTTAATACAGCTACTGTTGTAGAAATGATTTATTTCTTTACGTGCACTCCAAATCAAAGTTAAAACATTTTTGAAAGTTTCTTTCTTTTAAAGTGACTATCTAATTCAATACATCATTTAGGCATGGAACCATTGAATGCGATAGGAGATGCCATTCACCTTGTGCCTTCCTTGCCTTTTCCCATGGCTTTGGTAAGTTTTCCTTTTCAGGTTATCATCAAAATTCCCTTTGAAAGTCTGAATTGACCTTCTTTCACCACACTACCAGGCAGTGCGTTACAGCTCATAACCATTGTAACCAATCTTAACAATTATTGCTTGAATAAATTTTTCCTTGTGTTGCAATTACTTCTTTTGCTAATTATCTTAAATCTGTGCCCTTTCAATCTTGAGTCTTCCACCAGTGGGAACGATTTTTCTCTATCTGCTGTCCAGTTATTTTTCTCTATCTGCTCCATCGGACCCCAAGGAAACACCCAAGGTCTCTGACACACTGAGGACTGTGAATAAAGGCACATCTGAGGCCATGCAGAATACAAGCTTTTTACTCAGCTGCAAGTAACATGGTCACCCTGCAAAGGCAGGCAGGAAACATCAGGCACAGATACCTGTGACTCTCAGTACACTGACGTGTGAGATAGAGGACTCCACCTGTCTTCTGTCTGTTTGGCTCTGGCACTCAAGCACAGATTATCCTCCATAGAGAGGATGGTGGCTGCCTTGGGGAGCTCTGGTTTGAACAGAACACACGGTGTCTGCCAGATATGCACTCAAAACTGCACTCCGTGACTTATGTCTTGGGTGTCCAGCACCAATGGAAGGTGACAGAGTGTTAAGCATCTTGACCACACTCCTCCTCGAGGAGACAGGGTTATGCTAGCAGGCAACTACAGGAGTAAACGTGACAGACTGACAACCCAGGAGTTTCATCTTGGGCCATTCCAGAGGTGAGCTGCCCCTCCACACCCCCTCTGCCAGTGACCCCATTGCCTTTAGCAGCTAAAACTAAGGAGTGTGCACCTACGCATCTGCAGGAAGCTCAGTGGGCCATGGCATTCTAGGCCCAGTGCCCCCAGACAAAGCCTGCCAAAGTCATCAAAATCACCAGGGTGTACTTGTCAGCAGACTCCCTCCAAGCTGGGGAAATCAGGCAAGCATTTTGATGTAGTAGGAAGGAGAGGAGTAAACAAACTTCTGAAGGCACAATGGTAGTCCAGGTGTTTCAAGCAATGCATTTTCTCTAACTTCTACACACATATCTTGGATTGTATTATTTTACTGTCTATTGTCATCTTCTTACACCAATGGGAGCTGAGATGATTTTTCCAAAGTAAATGTAATGGATGACCTCCTACCATCAAAAGGATGTGCTACATTTCACTTTCCACACCTTGGCATCCCATTCCTGATCAGCAAAGTGTGTGACTAGAGATGGCCTCATCTATCAGGAGAGCATGCAGCTACCAGTTAGAAACTGCTTCATGTTCCTCTCAAGGACATTGATGGTAATAATAAGAACTAGGGGAAGAACCAGGACCTGCCACGTCCAACTGATGGACACCAGACATGACCCTTGTGGAAGCAAGAATTAGTCATGCCTCTGGAGACTCTTGAAGGGAAACTCATTCCATTTTCAGTGTTAACAAAACCATGCTAGTAAGTCTAGTGGCATGGGTTTGGCAATGGCAATGTCAATTTCTCATATTTGTGGAGTTGAATGGACTGAACAGATCAAAACTTTGTTGCTTGTAATGCTGGAAAAATTGTGATTGAATATGTTCAGGAATTGAAAGGGAGTGAAGGCTCATTGCAGTCTATAGCACTGCAGTAGTAATGAGGGATAAGTGTCAATGTCTGGGATTTTCATAGAGGGTGAGTATTTGTGTGCTCTAATGAATTTTATCACACAGTTCTCTGCAGCTTGCCTCATTATCTATGCACCCTTACCTCTATCGTGCCCCACTTATGTGTTCAGCAACAGTGCGAATACTAGTCACTGCTGGAATCTACTGGGATTTCTGATGCCTGTGCCATTTTCAAAGCAAAGCACCAAACACCAGGTCAACTGCTGCCAGCTAAGAGCTGTTCTTCACAGTGCATGTAGTGGAAGGGAAACAAACGAACTCAGTTCTGAGTGCACATAGAGTTTAAAATTGATGTAGAGAATTTATTGGAAAGTGTGTCTGTACTTAAAGATGCCAAGGCAACAAGTCTGGATGATATACATCCCCATTGTACCGTTAAGGAAGTGAGCACAGAATTGTGGAGGCACTGTCCATAATTTTTCAACTTTCCTCAGACTCGAATGTGGATTTAGAGGACAGAAGAATTGCAAATGTTTTACCCTTGTTCAAAAAGTGTTGTATAAAGCCAGAAACTACAGGCCAGTCAGTTTAAATGCTTGAGCCTGCTTGCCTTTGAATAAGATCACGGTTGACCTGATTACATCACATCCCCACTATTGTCTGATAACCTGTCACCCCCTTGCTTATCAAGAATCTATCAATCTTTGCCTTAAAAATACTCAAAGACTAAGCTTCCATTGCCTTTTGAGGACAAGAGTTCCAAAGAGGCATGATTCTCCTAAAATCTCTTTTAAATAGGTGACCTCATATTTTTAAATAGTTACTCAATTTCTAGATTCTCTGAAATACACGCTATCAAATCCCACAAAATTTTGTACGTTTCAGTCAAGTCACCTCTTACTATTCTAAACTCCAGCTAAAACCATCCAAGTCTGTCTTTAACCTTCCCTCTAAAGAGAAACTTCACATCCCAGGGATTAGTAAAGGAAACCTTCTCTGAACTGCTTCCAATGCATTTTCACTCTTTCTTACATAAGAACAGCAGAATTGTGCACAGTACACTCAATATGGTCTCATTAATGTGCTGTGTAACTGAAGCATAACTTTTCTACTTTTGTATTGTATTCACCTCATCATAAATGATAACATCCTATTAGCTTTCTTAATTGCTTTCTCTACTGCATATCAACCTATGGTAATTCATTCACTAGGGTACCAAGATCTCTCTACATATCAGAGATCTGCAATCTCTCACCATTTAGATAATATTTTTCAGTTTTATTCTTCCTGCAAAAGGAACAATATATCATTTTCCCATGTTATGCTCCATTTATCTCATCTTTGTTCACTCACTTAGCCTATCTATCTCCCTTTATAGTCTCTTTATGTAGTCTTGACAATTTACTTTCCTATCTATCTGTGTGCTGTCAGCAAATTTAGTTATCACCCCTTTGGTTCCTTCATCCAAGGCATTTATAATAAATTGCAATATGTTTAGATTCCAGGAGTGATCCCTGTGGCACACAACTCAGTATGTCTTGCCAACCAGAAAATCACTACTTTTGTAATTATTCTTAATTTCTTGCTGGCCAGCCAATATTTTAACCATAGAAATATGTTGCACCTACACTATAAGGATTTATTTTCCACAGTAATCTTTAATGTGGAACCTTATCAATTGCCATCTAGAAGCTTAATAACATTACATCTACTGGTTCTCCTAAATCCACAGCACATATTGCTTCCTTGAAAAAATCTCCAGTAAATTATTTTCAGATGTTGGCTCTGCCTGATTATCTTGAACTTTTCTAAGTGCACTGCCACAAGATCTGTAATAATAATTGATAACATCTTCCCTATGACAGATGCTAAGTCATCTGACCTATGGAGTCTTGCTTTCTGTCTCCAAAGCTTTTTGAATAAGAGAGTTACATTCACTGATTTCAAGTTAATGGGACTTTCCACGGGTACAAGGAATTTTAGAAAATTGAAAATAGTACATCAATTATGTCACTGACCACTTCTTTTAAGGCCTTAGAATGATGTCCATCAGGAGCTCGCTACCTGTCAGCCTTCAGCTCCAATGATTTGCTCAGTAACACATCTTTTGTGATTGCAATTTTCTTGAGTTCCTCCCTTCCTTTCATTTCCTGATTTACAGTTATATCTGAGATGTTACTTAAATCCTCTGTAATGACAAAAAAAATGAAAATTACCTGTTCAGTTTATCAGCTATCTCTTGATTTTACGTAATTAATTCTCCAGAATCGGTTTCTATGAAATAAGTTCTCACTTTGTTTGCTCTTTATTAAATATATATAGAATATCTTACTGTCCAATATTATAATAATATATAAATATATATAGCTAGCTTACTAATAGCTAGCATACTCTAATTTTACCTTCTTATTCATCTTTTCAGCATTCTTTGCTTTTTAAAAAAAAAACACCAACCTTCTGACCTGCCATCAATTTTTATAGTTATATGCTTTTTCTTTAAGTTTGGCAGGATCTTTAACTGTTTTAGTTAAGTATGGATGATGAGTATTCCTGTTAGAATTTTTCTTTATTGTTGGAACGTTCTATGCTGTGTGTTGTGAAATATTCCCTTAAATATCTGCAATTGCATCTTTTTTGATCTATTCGTTAACCTAATTTGACAGTTTACCTTGGCTAACCTCTCCTTCATGTCTTCGTAGTTGTTCTTATACAAGTTTAATGTATTAGTTTTAGATCCAGTCTTCCCTTCCTTAGACTGAATGTAAAATTGAATCGTATTGTGATTGTAGCAAACTAGGGATACGTTCACTCTAAAGTTATTAATTAATCTATACACTTTGCACAAAATCAAGCCAGGTGTAGCTTGTTTTCTGATTGATTTCAGCTACACAATTCCAAAAACTATTCTGAAAATAATTCATGGACTCTTCATCCATGCTGTCTTTGCCCATAGGATTCTTCTAGTCTATATCAAGATTCACAAAATACTGAAAGAGATAGATAGCACTATAATAGAGAATAATGAGCTAACAAGTGGGGTCAGAGTCAGGGAGAAAGAAATAAAGTCTAAATCAGGGTCACTGTGCATTTATGTCGATGTAATGCATAAAATGTGGTGAATAAGATTGGTGAGTTGCAAGTGCGTATTGCCAAGTGGAAATATAATGCTGTGGTCATAAAAGAGATCTAGCTCAAGACTAAATGTTACATATTCCTGCATATAAAGTATTCAGCAAAGATAATGAAGGATGAAAAAGAAAACAGATGAGGTATTGATAAAAGAGAGCATTGTAGTGTGAGAGAGAAAGTAAGTCCAAAAGAGGTCAAGAACAGAATTGGTTAGAGCTAAGGAATAAAATGGTGCAATTACATTACTCAGTCTAGTCTATAGGTCACCAATTAGTGGGAAGAATGTTGAGGACCAACTTTTCAAGAAAATTACAAAGTGCTGCAAAAAATATTGAGTGGTTATCATGGGGGACTTTCATTGTCCAAATATAGGCTGACATGGCAAGAATGTAAAAAGCAGAGTGGAGCAAGAGTTCTTAAAGTGTGTTCAGGAAAATTTTTTACAGCAAGGATACACTGCCAGACTGGTTGGTGGGAATGAATTAGGTCAAATAGATTGAGTATCAATGGGTGAACATTTTGGGGAACAATAATCCCTGTATCTTTAGGTTTAAAGTAACTGTAAAAAAGGCCTTTTTTTAAAAGACGTTATTTATTGGATGTGAGCGTCACTGAGAAGGCCAACACTTATTGCGCATCCCTAACCACCTAAGGGACAGTTAAGAGCCAACCACCTTGCTATGGGTTTTAATTCACAAGTAGGCCAGACCAGGTATGGGTGGCAGATTTCTTTCCTAAAGGCAATAATCAACAATGATTACATGTTTTCCATTAGACTAGTTTCTTTGTTTAGTTCCAGATATTTGTTGAATTCAAATTTCACCATCTGACATAGTGGGATTCAAACACTTATTCCTGGAAGATTAATTTGGGGCTTTGGATTATTACCATTGCACCACCACTTTCCCTCCAATCCAGAGTAAGGGTAATTAATTTAAGGAAAGACAACTTCAATGGGCATAAGAGTGGATCTGAGCTGAATGTTGACAGGAGTGAATAGCTGAACAATGGGTTATCTTCAAAGAAAACATTATTTGGGCATAGTCAGGTTATACTTCCTTGAAAGGGAAAGTTAAAGCAAACAAGTAAGCTGGTTGTTCACCCTCCCTCCTTAGGGTGCTCTGTGGCTGTTCACTGACACACCTGCCTTGGTGTCAGGGAGGCGACACACCATCTTGGATTCACATCTGCAGCTGCAGAAATGATGATCCATTTTCCTAACCATTGAATCTCTAATTACAATTGCACTTCTGTCCTTTTTTGAGAATCCTATATAGCTGAGCCAGCCAAGATGACATGGACTTGACTCTGGCTGCATTCCCTAGATAAATCGTCATGTGTTCAGTGTTCAGAACCACATTCTGGTTGGAGAATGAGACTCAGGGGACTCCTCCACCACCTACCTCTTTCTTCTTGACTGCTTAGTGGTCACCCATTCTCTCCCTCCCTGTATACTCTTAAGCTATGGATGACCACACCTCAAAACATGCTACCCATAAAGCTCTCAACCATGCTGAGGTACTGCAGGGATGCTAGCAGCTGCTCAGAGACTATTTGCAAAATCAAGACATTTGAAAATAGTAAATTGACTGCATGCTTTATTGGTGCAATTTTTCATGCACCAATGTATTCTGCTGTCTCTCCCACTGCAAATACAAAATTTATGAACATTTTCACAGTTTTGAACCAAAATATTGTGAGCTTTTGATAGCACTCTATCATTGTGTTTATTAAGTGCTTTAGATTAAAACAGAATTATTTGAAAATCTTGCCATCGATTGGGTCTGGATATTATGCATATGAAAATTTATGATGTGCGGAATTTTTCTTTGCTATTTTATTCTAGATAGTTCAGTGGAGCTGAAATAAATGTATTAACATTTCTGCTAAGTGTATTGGTTGCAGACACATAGCATAGTATTCCCATGATATAATTATTGGTGATCTGTCTATTCTCTTTAAAAATGTTAATAATTTTTAAAAAATAAAGTGAATCTTAATTCTGGCTTTGGACACTGATATATAGAATTAATAAGCATCTAACACATTACAAATTGCATCATATAGATCCTTTTGCCACATGGAAGATAGCCTCTATCTGATGAAACTCTGAGATTTTAGATAGTGGTTGAAAGTTAATTATGAGGACCTGCTCACATGTCCAGGGTTGAATATGAGCCGTCAAGGATATAAGGTACTACTGCTGATATTCCACATCCCTATCTGGTATGCACATGCATATTGTATTGAGAAGGATGACAACAATATAATGGCCCATCTTTCTGTGAGTTTTACTACTTATCACGCTGCGTTTGTATATTCCTGTAAGTATTATCCACCTGGCAAAGCCATGAAAAGAATGTTTGTTAATTTTTCAATCATCAACATGTAACTATACCCCATGGGGAGAGAGGCATGGTCTCTCGTTCAATTGAATTGGTTCCAAGATGGCACAACTGACAATGCACAGTGGAATAGAGTCAGTCAAGCATTTGGTAGAACTTCAGGAATTTTGTTAATGATTGACCAAACAGCAGACTTGGGGGTGCCAATAGATTTCTGGGCCTGTTGGTCACTCAAAAAAGTTTGTCAATTTGTTAGTTAGAGAGATAGAGGTACGTGTGGATAGATATAGATACCGATAGTAATAGAGAGCTAGAGATAGAGAGATAGCTATTGTCATGGGTTCTGTGGGTCCTTGTGTGGTTGATAAGCTCAATCCTAGAGCAGCATCTCCAACCACACGTTTGGCAGGTGTTTCCGGAGGTGAAAATGGTCCTTGGCATTGAGATGCCAGACATGCCTTTTTCCAGCTTCATTTCCATGCTAACTCTGCCGATGAGAGTTCTCTAAGGCTGACGTTTCAGGCCTAGTTCTGAAGAAGGTTCTAGGCCTGAAACGTCAGCCTTCCTGCTCCTCTGATGCTGCTTGGCCTGCTGTGTTCATCCAGCTCTACACCTTGTTGTCTCAGATTGTCCAGCATCTGCAGTTCCTGCTATCTCAGAATGACTGAATTACCACTTCAATCAGGGGGCATGAAAACTCAGTGAGTGTTAAAAAAATTATATCTCTTGTTTAAAGGCATCTGTATGATAAATTCACATACCGAGAGAAGAAAGGCCATGGGCAGATTATTCAATTTCAAAATAAAACAAAACTAGACATTGAATATACAAACTAATCATAGTTCAGTAGCTTGTTTTTCAGCTCCACAGAGAGAGAAAGAAGTGTGGACTGATAAAGCAAGGATGCTGAAAGCTCTTCTCCCCCCTCCCCAACGCCTCCCTCTCTCAATCTAAGAAACCAGTATCAGTGAAAAAAGTGACTTGGAAAAACCACCATTCACCAACAAATCAATGTTATCAGCAAGCTTCACCATACCTGAGGAAACAAGACACCAGCTAAATAATTGGGACTTAGGATTCACTCTAACAAGTCAAGGACTCTGAACGTTCTAAATTGCTATTGGCTTTACCTTCCCGTCTGTATAAATACCCTTGCCCCAGTTTCTTTTGAAGCTTAGTGAGATCCTCCACTGTATCTTATTAAATGTACCCATTAAATACCTGCCCTGCCCTTACGATTCCCCTCTCATCTGACTCTAGACCCATTCTAACACTCGTCATTCCCAGGGGAACTCACTACTCACTGGATATCTGATGAAAGACTGGCATACGTTGTGTTTGTGCCAACTCTAAAAAGGCTACGGTGCACCCAGATAAGTACTGGCATTCTGAAGCTGCCCTGTCTGTTAAAGGATAGTCTTCCTGAAAATGTCAGAAGGTGAAAATGTGCCATGATTCTCTAACAGGGACCTGGCAGAGGAAGCAACATGACCAGACCCTGGCAATCTGGTCCAAGGTCACCACCCAGGCCCATGCAGTATCTATGGTGTGGAAGAATGGTCAACAATACTGCAAGAAGGTCAATGGCTTACTCTGCTCTTCCAGGGTAATTGTCCCACACTTCTCTCTGCTACCTCACACTCACTCAATCTCTTCACCTAGTCTCAATCCTCCCACAACCTCCCACTGCCCTAAACCTGCATAGCCTCCGTCGTACTAAATACTCACCTGTGGCACCTCACCACCTTTTCATCATCTGCATCAGCACTAACACCTAATTTCCTCTCCCTGTACCCCCTGTATGGGTCACCGTGTAATGTTCTTGCCCTTTAAAAGGCTCGGTACGTCTGCAGCTACATCCTCACAGGTTGAGACACATACACTGCCCACATTGGGTGTGATCACGGTCATTTTCTTCTCTGTTGTGTATTTGCAATTTACACCTCCTTTTCTACATGTCGGTGAGGCTCTGAACATCCAGGTACCTTTCCTGTGAACTCCATAGGCTTCACATCTACCCAGGTCTCCACCCAACCCATCGATATGAACTTACAGCTGCCCCCCCAAGTACCTGAAATATGAGGTGAGCATGAGGTGACCATGCCAGTTGTGGTCATACACTGTCCCCAACTTGAGGTCAGTGTGCTCCCAACCTTGCACAAAGCCTCTTCCTTTTCTATTATCCCGTTCCCATTGATCCTTTATCATATTCTCTGCTTTCAAATACAGTTATCTCCCATTCCTCCCAGCCTGCAGCCCCCAATTCCCATGAGTAGGTTCCCAATCCTTTGTCTCCAACCTGTAGCATCTCTTTGTCACCACCCATAACCCCTCTTTCCTCTAGTTTCACCAGATGGACCTAACTGACTGACCATGACTCAACCCCAGAGCAACCTGCCTGGAATGTCCCAGACAAGAAATGTCCCCGATCCCTGATTGACATCTGCTCACCTCCCTGGCCACATGAACTCTAACCTCTCAACTGGATGCAATGGAGGCACAGGACTGACTATGACCCAGCCCCTGACTACAGAGAAATGGACTGAGAACACACTGAATGTGTCCAAACCCCTCGACTGGGATGGGAGACTGCCCTTGATGTACTGTACAAGGACCCCCTGACTGATGGGTTTTGGTAACTTTGAAACATGGCTGCCTACTTGCTGCACATGTTACGTGTCTGCTGCATAAGCTGCTGGAACATGGAGTAGGTGTGGGATTGGTGTAACACACTATTGTATGACAAGGTATAGACCCTGTAGGGATTCTGATTTGTGATCAGTAATCTGCTGATTTTTAGGTGGTTTGAATCACCCCCAGATCCCTGGTTCTGACACTGGACTTAATTTAGGAACGTGAAGTGAAGAAGGCAGTAAGCAGATGTTTCAGGGCAAAGAATCTCTGTGTTTATTAAATGCAAAGGTGAGTATATCACAAGAAATAAAAAAAAGGAAATAAAACAAAGGTGAATAAAAATACAAGAGTTAAAAAGGCTAATTCAAAACAGAGAAACTGACATTATCAGTTATTAACTTAACACGGGCTAAT
>NC_063336.1:51996974-52030202 GCF_021869965.1 Rhincodon typus
ATCCCTGTAACTCTGCATTTCCTATGGCCAATCCACCTAGCCTGTACATCTTTGAACTGTGGGAGGAAACCAGACCTCCCGGAGGAAATCCACACAGACAGGGGGAGAACATGCAAATTCCACACAGACAGCCACCTGAGGCTGGAATCAAACCCAGGTCCCTGGTGCTGTGAAGCAGCAGTGCTAATCACTGAGCCAATAATCACATGCTTGTAAAATTATACTAATGACCTGTTACTTGAGGTTACATTGGATTTACTTCACATTATACAGACTGCTATGATTGTCCATCTGGAGTAAACCAAAAGACAGGCTCCAATAGTGAAGGAGTCTTTGACTAGATAAAAACTCTTTTGTTTGATTTTTATTGTTATTGCCAAATTGATCTTTTGAAGGATTGTACTTCTTTGGCTTATTTTTAATTAAGAGGAATTACATTCTGTGGCACCAGAATATAAGGGGAATGTTTATGTTGAAAAGAAAATGAAACTAAACAAACTATAATTGCATCTGACAAGTGTTAATCAGAACAGAAATCTGATCACACAAGACAGACAGTAAAATTGGAACATAATTGTAAATTCTCTGAGGCCTTTCATGCATGAAAGACCTTGAAAATTTAAAGGAGACAGCAAAGAATAATAGGTTATACTGTCATAGAGTTATACAACAACGAAACAGACCCTTTGGTCCAACTTGTCTGTGCCGACCAAATATCCTAAACTGATTTAGTCCCATTAGCCAACATTTGGCCCATATCCCTCTAAACCCTTCCTATACATGTACCCATTCAAAGCCTTTTAAATGTTGTAATTATACCTGCTTCACTACCACTTCCTCTGAAAGCTCATTCCATACACAAACTATCCTCTACGTGAACAGGTTGCCCTTCAGGTCCCTTTTAAATCTTTCCACTTTCACCTTAAACCTATGCCCTGGGAAAAAGACGTTAGCCATTCAAACTATTCATGCCCCTCATGATTTTATAAGCCTCTACAAAGTCACCCTTTCAGCCTTAGACACTCCAGGGAAAAAAGCCCCAGCCTCTCCATAGACTCAAGCCCTCCAATCTTGGCAACATCCTTGGAAATCTTTTCTAAACCCTTTCAAGTTTAATAACATCTTTCCTTTAGCAGGGAGACCAGAACTGAATGTGCTAAAAATGTGCTGAAGTGGCCTAATCAATGTCCTGTGCAGCTGTAACATGACATCTCATCTCCTATAAAAATCGAAAGAACAGCAGATGCTGTATATCAGAAACAAAAACAGAAGTTGCTGGAAAAGCTTAGCAGGTCTGGCAGCATCTGTGAAGTAAAAAATCAGAGTTAACGTTTTGGGTCCGGTGACCCTTCCTCAGAACTGAGTTACAGAACTGAAATGTTAACTCTGATTTTTTTTCTTCACAGATGCTGCCAGACCTGCTGAGCTTCTCCAGTAACTTTGTTTTTGTTTTTGATCCCACCTCCTATACTCCATGCACTTACCAATTCAGGCAAGCATGCTAAACGCCTTCTTCATCACCCTGTTTACCTGCGACTCCACTTTTAAGGAGCAATACACCTATATCCCTTGGTCCCTTTGTTCAGCAACAGTCTCCAGGGCCCTATCATTAACTGTATAAGTCCTGCCCTGGTTTGCCTTACCAAAATAAAACACCTCCCATTTATCTAAATTAAACTCCACTAGCCACTTCTTGGCCCATTGGCCCATCTAATGTTTCTGAGATAACCTTCTTCAGTGTCCACTACACCACCATTTTGGTGTCATCTGCAAACTTATTGACCATACCTCCTATATTCTCATCCAAATCATTTATATAAATGATGAAAAGCCACGGACCCAGCACCAATCCTTATGGCACACCACTGGTCACAGACCTCCAGTCTGAAAAACAACACTCCTCCACCACCCTCTTCTTAATAAATGCATGAGAAAGTCCATTAATCGACCCCACACCCTCCAGCCTATCACAATATGTTTACTGGTAGCGCAAATATTCAGGTGTTGCTGAACAAATTGACACAACTGAGAGCCCTAATGTTTCTCTCATAAGACCATACAACATCGGAGCAGAAGTAGGCCATTCAGCCAATGAAGTCTGTCCCACCATTCAAACACGTCATGGAAAAGTTGACACTTTTCCAGTTTGACTTTGAAGGTAAACTGCAACAAATAACACAAGATGGTGTTTAGTGTCACAAGAGTCTTCTTGAATGTCAATCCAAAAAACAAGTATGTTCCAAATTCACAAGGAGCGATTAGAAATTGAGGTTGCCAGAAGTTTTATTTATTCTCATGTATGAAGATGACAGGGTCATTAAAGAAAACAAACAACACACTTGTGTATTCATGACATCCCCCAATGCCTGTTTTGAATGCCATCTCTCAGTCTTGTTCAGCAGTGTATAGCTGGTTATAGCCATGGGCCAAAGCGAAGCTGCAGAAATACTTTGCACCTTTGACAGCTTGCAATGCTTCTTCAATCCTAGTGATGGGTAACTGCCCTGATAGTGTCTTTGCAATACAATGCCACGTAATTGACACAAAATCTAGCCAAGGATGGCCTGTGCTCTGATTGGTTCTCAATGCATTGTTTCAGAAAGCCATCATAAGCACACTGCAGGAATTTCTCCTCTATGGTATTGTTACTGATTTGATGTGCCTAATCCTTATGCAGATTAAAGTCACCCATAATTGCAGCTGTGCCTTTATTGCTTGTGGCTCTAATTTCATGTTTAATGCTTTCCACAACACTAACGCTGCAGTTTGTGAGTTTATATACAGACCCCACCTTCGTTTTCTGCTGCTTGGTGTTACTAAGCTCTATCCAAGCTGATTCCACTTCACAGGAGTAATGTCCTTCCTCACTATTGAGTTAATGCTCTCTTTAATCAGCAATGCTATCCCTCCACTTTTTCCTCTTTGTCTGTCCTTCCTAAAACTGAATTCCCCTGGATTTTCAGTTCCCATCTCTCGTTACCCTGCAGCCACGTCTCCATAATCCCAACTGCACCATATCCATTTATATCTATTTAAGCAATTAGTTCATCCCCTGTATTGCAATTAATCTGTACATTAAGACAGAAAACCTTAGGTCTTCTTTTCTTTACGTTTTTAGTTGTATTCACATTACTTAGGATGTAGCTTGTATTCTCTGCTTATCAATTTTCTTATTTGAAGGGCAATGGCCACAGGGGATTCCTAGTCCTGCCTAATCCGTTTATGCTGCCTGGTGGTTATACATTACTTCCCTTCCTATCGTGTCTTAGCCTGTGGAGTGAGCCCCTCTCTATACGTGCTATCCATGATACTCTCAGTTTTACCAGTGCTTCACAGTGTCCCCAGCCACCACTCCAACTCTGGAATACAGGCTTCCAGAAGCCAGGTGGAGACACTTTCTGTACATGTTCTGGTCCCAGGGTCTGGAACTGGCCCACCTTCCCATAGGGAGCAAGAGGAGCACATTACACTGTGACATCTCCTTCCATGACTTACCAGTTTAAACTAAATCTTTAGACTGCCCTTAAAACCGAATAATGTTAATTACTCGAGGGCTTTAAGCTCTGGACCTCTGCACTATCGCCCTTACAAACTCTAAACCCAAAATAACGATCTTACTAGATATAAGCAACAAAAATAGTATAAACACTCACCGGACTTCGTGCATTCACTTAATGTTGCAGTACTACTGTGGCTTATCTCACAGTACCTTTCTCTGTCATGGAGCAAGAACCAATTGCTGCAGAGAAGATGAGTGGAATTTGGAAAGGCAAGAAACAAGTACAAGCAAGCACTTTCTTCCCCAATTACCTAACTCCTCACTGACCAATATGCATGGACTTGCACTTGACCACAGCTACATGTGGTTGCATTTCTCTCTTCAAATACAATATTTTTATTCATTCATGAGGCATGGGCACCTGTGGCTAGATCAGCATTTATTACGCATCCCTAATTGCTCAGAGAGAAGTTAAGAGTTAACTATGTTGTTGTGCTTCTTCAGTCACATATACATCAGTTAAGGATGCCAGATTTCCTTCTCTAAATGACATTAGAGAACACATGGGTTTTTACAACTATCAACAATAGTTACAAGTCATTATTAGACAACTTTTTATTCCAAATTCTTATTGAATTCAAATTTCACCTTCTTCCTTTCTCCCAGAACATTCATCATTAATTATCTTTCGTGTTCAGTCAATCATTAATTATAGACCCTAACAACTTCTTGGCAACAGATATAAGGTCTGGCTCATCTAGGAATACCTTGTTTTCCTTTGCTGAGAACACTAGATACAGCATAGGTTACATGTCCAGTCTGTAGCACTGAAGGCTTATGCTCCAAAACCATTGCGCTGCTAAAACACAGACAATTACCCAACAAATGTGATCAGGTATGTGTTGTCCACATAATTGTTCAGATCCAATCTGTCCAATTACCACCCTAAAGGCTGACTTGAAAAATCAGGTGAAGAGATGGAAGATGTTGTCAACAGTGCTATCAAATGGCATTTAATAACCGATAACTTGCTGCTGAGTTCTGAGAAAGGGTCACCAGACCCAAAACATTAGCGCTGATTTCTCTTCATAAATGCTGCCACACCTGCTGAGCTTTTCCAGAAACTTCTGCTTTTGTAACTTGCTGCTGAAGCTCAATTTGGTTTCCACCAGGACCACTGGCTCCAGACCTTAACACAGTCTTCGACCAAACATAAACAAAACAGTTGAACTCCAGAAGTGAGCTGAGAGTGACTTCCCTTGACATTAAGCCAGGATTTGACTGTGTATTACAAAGATCCCTTTGAGTTCGGAGGAAAGGTCACCTGACACATTCATTCTGTTACTTTCCAGAGATGCTGTCTGACCCACTGAGAATCTTCACTATTTTTTGCTTTTGTTTCAGCTTTTGAGCATCTGCAGTATTTTGTTTTTTGAATAGTGCCACTTACAGTGGCTGACCCAATTAGATGGTTGTATCTGAGCAGTTACCAATAGAAGTAACTACTGCTGAGAGATGCAGACGGAAGGAGAGAGCGTCTCCATGATGAGGCTTCAAAGGCCAAGGAAGAATTCATTAAACTGTACTGAGGCCAAGCTGACAGGCATCAGCAATTGGAGGGACTTCAGAACAGCAGAGGCAAATATCGTATCCCAAGGCCCCTCCTTAATTTGGCCATGGAGACTCGAGGGTACAGATCCCTCCACTGTGAAGCTACTGGGAGACTGTCTCATACACCTGACAATCTCCCCACAAGGCTGGGACCCATTATGACATTAGTAAAATGCCAGTGAGGACATGAATTAGGCTGAATAAACTGGCTGTCCACCTTTGATTGGAAGGCAGTGATACTGCTGTTGTTACTGCCTCTGGGAATATTCTGTAGCCGTGAGAAGGTAACATTTTAAAAAATAACAGGGTTCTCCCCTGATGCCTTCCAATGCAATTTTACAAGCTCTCTTGACTCCCAGCCTGTTCTCCAAAGAGTTGCTAACATTCCAGCCTAAGGCTTCTGCCAATGAATAGGAGAAAATTGGTCAGCAATCAAGTGAAACAATAGGCTAAAAGAGTTGTTGAAGTTAATTGTGGATTACTGGAAGGTTTTGAGAGCAACAAAGCTAGTTAAATCCATATGATTTTGTTTGTGAATGAAGTCCAATTACCCAAGGGACACACATAATGTGAACTGAAGCTGCCAGCGTGAACACACCACACAATAGATGAAATAGAAGTGCAGTACATTTGATTAGAACATTATGCTGAGTACATAGCTATTGTTAAGTCATTGGCATTTTCATCCTGTTTGCTATGGCTTTGCTATACTATAACCAACATGTATTCTAAGGCCTTATCAGAATAAAGCCAAACAGCATTCAGCAGTTGACTACAACCCTTGAACAGGATTGTGCTATAAGACTGCTGCTGATTGACCCAGTATCATGTGGCATAATAATTGTGCCTGTAATATGAATATCTTTTTGTCTCTGCACATTGCTTCTCTCTGTGTTTACTGCGTCACCATAGAAAACTGACTACACCTCCTCCAAGTCAGCTGCGGAAAGAGGAGTTGCATCTGCATTCAGATAAGTAAGAGAGAAACATTTTCCTCTTAATTTAAGCAGTCTTCAAGAGTCACTTTACAGATTGCTATTTAGGCTGTCATAGGTCCAGAAGCATTAAATAGAACATGTCTGGCTCATATTTCTCCGCATTTGACACCAGAGTCCTAATTAGTAGCAAAGGAAAGGCCTAATGCCTGTTTTAGGCAGACACCTGGGTATTAGAGTTAAATACAGAAAAAAAACTGGAGAAACACAGCCGATCTTGCAGTATCAGTGGCAAGAGAAACAAAGTTAATGTTTCAAGTCCGATATGACTTTTTCAGAGCCATTTGGAAGAAGTGTTATACCAGCTCGAATTATTAACTCTGTTTCTCTCTCTGCAGAAGCTATCAGGCCTGTTGAGCTTCTCCAGCATTTTCTGCTTGTATTTCAGATTTCCCACGTCCGCATTGAACATTGTCAATTTGTCAGCGAAGGTACTTTGCAATAATTAGTTATGGTTACCTGATATTGTCCCCCGAACCTTGAATTGCTGCTCAGAAATCTGGTGAGAAATTTGATGCTATTTACAATAAATTTCACCCCTGATATTGCCTCAATATTGTGAGCTTGTCAAAAACATGACAATGCTAGAACTAGTTGGTGCCACACATATTAATCAATGAGAGAAAACAAAACTTGTAGGTGAAAATATGCTTTTTACAATTATGTCGCAAATATTTCTGAAAACTTTAAGGCCCTTTGCATAAGTAGCACAATGTTCCAGCACCAGTTACCCCAAAGTATGGATAGGTAGCCAGTGAATATAAATGCTTGAAATTTACTTGAATGTAAAGGCTACATTATTCTGGGATAATTTTAATAAAATTCACTGCATTTTGGAGGGTGCTTCTGGTGTCAGTATCAAACTTAACCAGAGATTTGGCTGAGAACTTAAATGGGTGGCATGATTCTACAGCTCCTGAGTTTTCCATTCTTTCCATAAACTTTATGCCCATCAGTGGGCTGTCAGTGGTTGAAAAATCTACCATTCCTTGTTTTGACAAAAATACGAGGTCTATTTTTTCTCCAGTGGGCTTCTTGCAGCCTCTACAAGACAAGTCTGTCAATACACAGCAGACCTACTTCATCACCTCCTATTGTGCCTCACAAAGGTTCATCAGGACAATTGTAACCTGCTACATTGTCACTGACAAAGTAGTTTCCAAATTTTTACCCATGTGATAGATGTGATAGATAGCACAGTTTACATTCCCAAGGCCAAACTGCAGAGCATATAATTATGTTGAATATTTTATGTAGTATAGATGTTATCTGATCAGATGACAGCCCATACTGAAAAATTAAATTGAGCAAAATAGGTAGGACAGATTGCCATTTTGGAAGACAGCTGGTGTAAAGGCATAGATTTTTTTTAAAATAAAGATTTTACAGAAATGCTGCTTGGTACGAAAATATATCTTGCTTTTTTGTATCCCACTAACAGCAGAAGCAAAACAGCAGGAGGTGCTGATAGCTTGCACTGTTTTCACTCAATGCAATTGGTCTGAAATCGGTCAAACTAGCTCAAGTGAGCAGAGAATTTTAGGGCTACATTAGACTCCAAATAAACTGGGTTTCCACAATATTTTTCACAAGTTTAAAAGTGCTAGAATCCGGTCCCAACCACAAAATTATCCACACCTCCAGATGAAACGATTCAATGTTGCAAGTTTCTACTTATTAATTCATCATAAGAATCTTAAACTTAAATTATTTTTATGTGAAAATGAGAAGGAAGCAGCTAATTGGGCTTATAAGAAGTCGAACTGGAAATCTTGTCATGTTGTGAGGCTGTAATTTATTGCCCATCCAACCCTAATTGGTCTTAAGAAGGTGGTGAAAATATTTCATGAACTGTTATGGTGCAGGTACAACCATAGTGCAGTTAGAAAGGGAGTTGGATCATTTTGACCCAGAAGAATGGCTAAATAGTTCCTAATCAGGATGGTGAGTGTCTTGGGGTAGAACTTGCAGGTGATGGTATGCACCTGGTACCCTTGTCTTTCAAAGTGATAGTAGCTGTGGATGTAGATTTTCTGTTGAAGGAGATTTGATTTATTGATGCAGAGCATCTTTGAGATGGTACTGATTGCTGACGCTGACCACTGACTGCATGAGTGAATGTTTGAGTTGGTGATTAGTATTATTCAAGTGGATGGCTTATCTTGAATGGTATCAACCTTTTTGAGTGCTTTTGTTGTTGCACTCATTCAGGAAGATGAAGGATATTCTATCATACTCCTGACTTGTGCCTGGACAGGCTTTGGAAAGTCAGAAGTGAGTTACTCATGCAGGATTTCTAGCCTCTGATCTGCTTTTGTAGCCACGTTACTCATGTGGGTGGTCCAGTTTGCTTTCTGATCAATGATCAGGATGTTAATAACAGAGGATTCAGTGACTGAAATGTCATTTAATGCCAAGTAACACTGGTTAGATTTTCTCTTGATGAAGGTAATTACCTGGCAATTATGTGGTGCAAATGTTTCTTCCCACTTCTCAGCTCAAGCCTGGATGTTGTTCAGGTCTTACTGCATTTGGTATCTGAGAAGTTGTGAATGATGCTGAAAATTCTGCAATCATCAATACAATTTCACACTTCTAGAATTGCAAAGGAGGAATTGTAATTGATGAAAACAGCTGAAGATGTTTGGCCTTGACACAACCCTGAGGAACAGTTCAAGTGATGTCCTAAGTCTGAGATGATTGAACTCTAACAACTAGAATTTTCTTCCTTTTTTGTAGGTATGACTGCCACTAGTGGAGGGCTTTCTCCCTTCTGACCTAAGTTTCGCTCCTTAATGCCACACTTAGTCAAATGCTGCCTTGATGTCAAGAGCAGGCACTCTCATATTATTTCCTGAGTTCCCCTCTTTTAGTAATGTTTGAACCAAGGTTGTAATGATTTCAGAATCTGAGTGGCCTCGATGGAAGCAAGTTATTGCTATGCAAATGCCATTTCATAACTCTGTTGATGACATGTTACATCATTTTGCTGATTGATCCTTTCATGGGGTCATTAACATTGCTAGCAAGGCCTTGAAATAAGTGGCTCAGAAGCGGTTAAAAACCAACCACATGATGGTTGTGGATCTGGTGTCACAGTCGGCTAGGGTAGGTAAGGATTGATAGATTTCCCCATTTTAGGAAAATGCCTCTAACGGATGGGTTTTTGCAACAATCGGTGATAGTTTTGCAGCCACCATTCCTAAAGCTAATTCACAATTTCAAATTTTATGAATTAAATTTAAATTCAATCATCTGCCATGTTGTGATTTGAACCAATGTCCCCAAATCATTTGCCTGGGCCTCTGGGTTACTGTTCCAATTACACTAATCATAGATTTGAGTGAAGACCGAACTTCTTGTCTGAACAATTTGCTTGGCATCATTTGTCCTGCTTTTTACGGACAGAACCTAGCTGGGCAATTTTCCACATGCTCGACTAGCTGCCAGTGTAGTGAAACAACTTGGCAAAGGACATAACTATTAGTGCACCACCCAACTTCTGGAACAACTGCCTCAAGCAAATTGCCTTTAAATGTAGGAGCATTCTGAGGTGTTTCTGGCAACCTGATCTCATTCCAACCAATCTATCAATTATAGGTGCATCTATGATAGCATTAATAGGAGTGGCTATCATTCACATTCACAGATATTCGCTGAAAATAGTCGGATTCACCTTTGTTCATATATCTAGTAACAAGTGGAGATCCCCTCATGGTTGTAAATCTGATGACCTTCTACAGCACTATATTTATGTTTCATGTCCTTGGCGGAGGTTAATGAAAGAAGAACTGTTGATCCAGTTAAAATTAAATTTTCAGCGTCAAAGCTCAACAACTGATTGAATGGGGTTTATCTGTTTCCTGGTAAAATCGACCAGTTCTTCAAGCGGTCTTCCTTAGAAGTGCAATACAAATCACTTGTCGAAACATAAAACTGTTTCAGTCTGAAGAATCTATATGCCTCCTCTCATCTGATATGCCAGATGACCAATGTTAATAGTGTTGAGGCCAAAGAAGATTACCCTTGGCTTCTTTGTGTCCAATAAACCATTTTCAAAAGACGCGGAACCGGTGAAATGGCAGGTTAAATTAAATGTGAAAAACAGTGAGAAGTGATTAACTTAGGTGTAAGAATGAGGAGATGCTATATGCTTTTAATATAGTAAGTAATTTATAATATAATGTTAAAGGAGGTTCATGAATGGGCAGTCATCTGGGTGTATATGCATACATCTTTAAAAGTGTCAGGACGAATTGGGAAGACTATTAAGAAGGTATCCAAAATCTTTGGCTTTATTAATGAAGGTATACAGCACAAAAGCAAGGAAGCAATGTTAGCTCCCAGCTAGCACATTTAGCCAGGACTTAATGCTCTGTTCAGTAAGTGTAGGGCAGTCAACTGCAGGGGCAATTAACACTCCAAATGGACCAACAAGAAAGCTCATCAGATCAAACACCAGTTAGGTAAAAGTTTGAGTGCTGCCCTACAACTTCTTGTGCAATCAGGAACCTTGCCACTGAAGCCTTACCCTGTCTGAGCCTGATGACCAATCAGGGGCCAGCAGCCACAGGGAGATGAAGAACATTGCTGGAGGTGCAGTCAGGAAGAGTGAGCTGCACTGGTGAACAGTTTTGATTTTGGGGCTTGCTGTGAGGGAGTCACAAGGAGAGGGGCATCAGAGATTGGGGGCAACAGCATGGGTGACTTTCAGCAGCCAACCCTCCACCACACACCAAACCATCAGTCAGGTCTCTCTGGTTTACCTGATGGGAAGGTAAGGAGGTCAGGTAAATGGGCCAGTGGCAAGCTGAGGCCATCAAGTAGCTCTTAATTTGCTACTTAAGGGCCTTAACTGGTGCAAGGTTGAGAAGGTCTCCCAGAATTTAATTGCAGAAATAGTGGGAAGGTGATGAGTACCTCTTCAAAACCAACTCCCCGAATTATTTTTCCTTCTTGCCACCTTCCATGCAATGTCCAGGGAGTAGAAACCTGTGTCCATTCTGTGCAATTCTAGCTATTGCCCATTAATAAAAGATTCCAGTGCCCTAGAGCAGTCGCTGAGGAGATTTCCAGTTTCAGGAAATTGGGATTTCAGTAGTGTGAAGAGAGTGGAGAAGCTGTTTGTGTTAGCGAAATGGAGAGAAAATATAGATTTAACGGAAGAGTTCCAAATCATGAGGGATTCTCTTCTAGAGTAAGGAAATATTAGTTGTAATGACATAACAATCAGATGACTCAGCTTTCAATCAATGGCAAAAGAAAACAGAGGCAACTCAAAAAATACTTTCTTATTCAGTGAGTTTTTAATGTGTGGAATTCACTGCTTCAATGAGGGAGTAGTAGGTTCAGACATCATTTTCAAGATGAAATTGGATAAATACATTGAATTAATACCATTAGCAGAGCAATGAGGAAAGAACAGAGGAGAAGGTCTAATTAGAAAACTCCTTCAAAGGACTTCCACAAGCACAATGGACCAAATAGTCTCATTTCTGTCTACATTATTATTTGGTTCAATGACTCCATGAAATAAGGGACATGTCATTGCATTTCTGCTTGTTTACAATAAGAATGTGTGGAAAGCCTGAAGAAATTTGAATCTAAAATATTTTGCAATGTATTTTCTAGGTACCTAATAGGAAAAAACCCTTCTGCTTTATTGTTCATGAGCAAAATATCTTAATTTGAAAGAAGAAATGGATATATTTATTTTACATTAAATCACATTATACTTAATACATAAATTATATCTATCAATAGCTTCTTGTTTTTGTAAAGTTAAATTTTTCTGTCTGGTAGATTGCAAGGGCCATATTTTTAGGTCAATTATTTTATATTTAAGGATACAAATAGAGACCTTGCAAAAACATGGACTGTCTTTTAATTTATTCTGCAAGACATCCTACTAATGTCCACTGTGGTAAACCTTCAAACCCTTTATCATGCTATAATAATTTTAAAAATACACTAACACCTTCTAATCATAGTTTAGCAACTGTTAGCCTGGAAAATAGTAGGGATATATTGCTGGTCTTGTCATACTCTGCTAAAGCCTTGACTTGCTGAACCCACTAAATCTCTAATATCTTTACATCCGCCTGCAGTTCACTTTGAGAAACACATACATTTATCAAACCTACTCACAGTCACCCTTATGTATTCAGTAACTACAGGGCCATGACACACAGAGAGCAAACTGCAAGGAATGAGATAAGAAACAGAAAGTGGATTAGAGCAGCTGGTGTAGGGTGAAATGTTCAAGATCTTCACAAGAGATAATATTTTCTTGATCTTGGCTGCTTTGCTGTAAATATTTGATGTTAGCTTTTTCATTTACACTTTTACAAACTATCATTCCCTACTGAAAAAATGCACTTTAAATATATGGAAACACTTACTGACATACTCATTTTCCACAACATATTTAAGGGCTAGACTTTTCTTTTCTCACCTTGCAAGAAAATGGAATGAGTTCTGTCATAAAAATAAAATGTGCTGGAAAAATTCAACTGGTCTGGAAGCATATGTGGAGAGGTCCTTTCCGTTTTGAAGAATAGTCATATCTGACTCGAAATGTTAATTCCATCTCTCACGGGGAGGCACTGGCTAGTGGTATTATCACTGGATTGTTAATCCAGAGACCCAGGTAATATTCTGGGGAACCAGGTTCAAATCCAACTATGTGCAGGTAGTGGAATTTGAATTCAATAAAAATCTGGAATAGAGAATCTAATGACGATCATGAAACCATCTTTGATTGTTGGGAAAACCCCATCTGGTTGACGAATGCCCTTTAGAGAAGGAAACTGTCATCATTATCTGGACTGGCTGACATGTGACTCCAAATCCACACGTTGACTCTGAATTGCCTTTGGGCAATTAGAGATGGACAACAAATAATGACCCAGCCACAGATGCCCTCATCCTGTGAATGAATAAAAAAAAAATTCTCTCTCCACCGATGCCACTAGATCTTCTGAGTTCCTGCAACACATTTTGTTTTCATTCGAGATTTCCAGCATCTGTAATATTTTGCTTGTGTTTCAGTGTGAATTCTGTCTACTGCTCTGACTTTGCCATGAGCACATATAGTTTCAAGGATTGAAGAATATTTTGTATTGGTGGCAAGTTCCTGATGGGATTGCTATTAGTGAATTGGAGCACAGAAATGGTGTCCAGGAAGAAAGCTAGGGTTGCTGCAGTATACCCACTATTGCACCAGCAAACAAGATATAAGATAGTTTAAAGAGCCCACAAGTCTGGTCAACATTCCATTGAAGACTTCAGCTGAAACCAAGACCTTGAGCAGGTAATCTACTGGAGCAATTTAAAGGGATAGGAGATTTTCATTATCAGATTCCTCCACCTGGAGCAATCATGGCATTCATCCAATAAAATTACCAAACATAATTCCTGTGATCTTAGCTTCCTTCTCCCCCATCAGTGATACTAGTATTCAGCCAATTCGATTCACTCCATGTCATATCAAGAAATAGTTGAAGCTACAGGATCCTGCAAAGCTATGGAGCCCGACAATATTTCAGCTGTAGTACTTGAAGATTTGTACTGCCGAGTATTAGCAGTGCCTCAAACCAAGCTGTTTTAGTAGAGCAGCAATGTGACCACGTGGAAAGCTGCTTGGGTTTGCTCAGTCCACAGAAAGCAGGCCAAATCCAATCTGATCAATTTTCATCCCATGTATCTACTCTCAATCATCTGCAAAGTGATGGAAGATGTCATTTAGAGTATAATCCAGCAACACTTACTCAACATAAACCTGCTCATGATGCTCATTTCGGGTTCCACGAGGGCCACTTGGCTCCTGATTGCATTAGTGCCTTGGTCCAAACAAGGACAAAATAATTGAGCTCAAGCGGTGAGGTAAAAGTGACTGTCCTTAGTGAAAGTAACATTTGACAAAGTGTGACGTTAAAAAGCCCTAGAAAAAATTGAAGCCAATGGAAACCAGGACAAACTCTCCACAGGTTACAGTTATACTTAACACAAAGGAAGATAGTTATGGTTTTTAGAGACCAAGCACCTCAGACCCCAAATATGGCTGCAGGAATTCCATAGGGTGGTGTCCTAACAAGCAACTTCAGCTGCTTCCTAAATGATTTTATCCCCGTTATAAAGTCAGAAGTGGGAATGTTTGCTGATGATTGCAAACGCGTAACACCATTCACTACTCAGGTGCTGAAGCATACTTGTCCATGCTGTCCAGGGAGACAGCGATATATGGCCTACACCCAGCTTGGACAGACAGGTGGTAAGTAACTCTGTGCTACATATGCACCAGACATGTGCAACTCGGGAGAACCTAACCATGTCCCTGTCAACATCCAGGGGACACATTGACCAGAAACTGAATTAGAAAGCCATTTAAATACTTTAGGTCAGAGGCCATGAAGTCTACAGTAAGCAACTCAACTCCTGATTCCCTAAGGCCTGTTCACCATCTACAAGTCGCAAGTCATAAGTCATGCAAGTGATGGAATGTATAGAATATTCCTCAGTTGCCTGGATAAGTGTAGCTCTAATAACACTCAAGAAGCTTGGTATCATCCATGAGAAAGCAGTACGCTTGATTGGCACCTTCAATAATCGCTTCCTCCATCACCAGTGCACAATGTCAACAGTCTGTACCATCTGCACTATACACTGCAGCAGTTTGCTAAGCTTCTTTTGGAAGGACCTGCCAAACCATAAACTCTAGCGGTTAGAATGACAAAGGCAGCCGTTATATAAGGTACCACTTTCCTAAAGTTCCATTCTAAACCACCTAACATCCTGATTTGAAAATACGTCACCATTCCTTCGCTGTTACTGAATCAAAATCCTGTAAATGCCTTCCATGAACTGCAATAGTTAAAGAAAGTCATTCACAATCATCTTCTCAAGGGCAATTAAGGAAGTACAACAAATACTGACCCAGCTATGTTCATGTCTGAGGGATATATAAAGATATATTTTTGAGCTTATGATGTATCTTTATATATCAAATAATTTTGTCCAACAACTTTTTCTAATTATCATCATGGAATTTGAAGTCTTTTGTTGTTCTCCTGAAAGGTGACTGTTTCACAGAGTTATAGAGTCATAGAGATGTGTATGATGGAAACAGACCCCTTGGTCCAACTCACCTGTGCTAACCAGGTATTCTAAGTTAATCTCGTCCCATTTGCCAGCATTTGGCCCATAACCTTCCAAACCCTTCCTATTTTAATACCCATCCATATGCCTTTTAAATATTGTAATTGTGCCAACCTCCACCACTTCCTCTGGCAGTTCATTCCATATACACACCACCCTCTGCGTGAAAAAGTTGTCCCTTAGGCCCCTTTTAAATGTTCCTCCTTTCACCTTAAACCTATGCCCTCTAGTTTTGGACTCCCCTACCCTGGGGAAAGACCTTGACTGTTCACCCTATCGATGCCCCTATGATTTTATAAGTCTCTGTAAGGTCACCTCTCAGCCTCCGACACTCCAGAGAAAATAGCCTCATACTATTCAGCCTCTTCCTATGGCTTAAACCCTCCATTTCTGGCAGCATCCTTGTAAATCTTTTCTGAACCATTTCAAGTTTAACAACATCCTTCCTATAGCAAGAAGACCAAAGGTGAATACACTATTCCAATAGTGGTCTCACCAATGTCCTGTACAGCCACAATAAACAGTGGTTGTCAATCTTCTGATTTCTCTGACTTCTGAGCTTTTCCCACTGGGTGAGATATCACCTGCACTAAAGGCAGGCAGTGCCAAACACTTTCTCGGCTACTGTGATGCCCCTGGCTAATTTGAGTTAATGAGGCGGTGGCAGGGGGGTGGGGGGGTGGTGGGTGGAGTTTCAGAATCTGCCTGATCTAAGTGGCTGAGGTGACAGGAGTAAAGGGAAGGAGTTAAATAGTGTGGTAGGTAGTCCAGGTAGTGAGTTGAAATCAAGGTGGTGAGTTTGATGGCAGATGATTTTGGTAGTACGTGAGTGAAATGGTAGATGGATAAGATGTCTGCGTAGTGTGATAGGTGAGTGAGGTAGCAGATAGGTGGAATTATGGGTCTGTGGGGCAGCATATATCTAGGGTAGTAGCTGGGCAGAGCAGTGGCTTGTTGAGATGACAGATGGATAGTGTAGCAGGTGAGTGAGTTGCGTAGCTGGGTGAGATGGATGATTGGGTGAGGGCTTTGTTGGTTGTAGTTGATCAGGTTTGGTGGGAGCCGGGACAGTTTTTTTTTATTCATTCACGGAATGAGGGCGTCGCTGGCTAGGCAGCATTTATTGCCTACCCCTAATTGCCCAGAGGGCAGTTAAGAGTCAACCACATTGCCGTGGGTCTGGAGTCATTTGTAGGCCAGACCAGGTAAGGATGGCAGTTTCCTTCCCCTAAATGACATTAGTGAACAAGATGGGTTGTTCTGACAATCGACAATGGATACATGGCCATCATTAGATTGTGAATTCCAGATATTTTATTAAATTCAAATTCCACCATCTGCCCTGGCAGGATTTGAACCCAGGTCCCCAGAACATTATCTGGGTCTCTGGGTTAACAGCCCAGCAATAATACCACTAGGCCATCGCCTTCACAGCGTTGGGTGCTTGGAAGTTCATTTGATCAGGAGAGGTGGTCGGAGGTGAACAGTCGGCTCAGGTTGGCTGAGTGTAATCAGCCATCCTTGCATTAACTGGGTCATCAGGGGATTAGGTAGTTCTGGGGGTGAGCAGGATGGGATTGTAGGATGATCAGGGATTATTAAGATTGAAGGAGATTGAGAGGGTCAAGGGTGCCAAAGTGAGTGATTAGGTTACGTTTATAGCTACCCAGCAGATGGACTAACTTTTCTCTTGTTAATTATTGAGTTCAGTACAGGAGAACTAACTGAATTCTCTGTCCCTAACTTGGAGTTGGAGACGTTATCAAACTGTCCTAGAGAGCCAAGGAATGCCCTCTCAGGAGTTCAAACTTCCTGACCAAATCCCAAATCGATGAGTGCATCTGTATGTCCACTGGGAACTGGTACACATCTTGGGACATACATCCCGTCTCCAATAATCTGCAAGATTTGGCCCATTGTGACTAAAGAAGAGGAATTTGAGACTCTGAATTTTTTACGGAGGAAATAGTGAGCCCCATATTGATGGGGAGAGAAGCAGCAGCTTGTGTCAATGGCCTGAAACCTAAAAATGAAGGGAACACGAAGTTCCTGCTTCATTTATTGTCAGGACTTCTTCTGAATTTTTCAGTCTACGTTTTTGCCTGGGACTGATTAGATCAAGAGGCTGGTCTGCTGCCAGATGGGAAAACCTACTGTGGGAGACAGTTGCTGGTGGCAATCTGTCAAAATTGTGAAGATTGAAGGGTAGGAGGACGCGTGTGATGTGTCTCTGTGCTGATGGTGATCGTGAGTGAAGGAATGGCAGATAGGTCGAGTGGGTGAGGCAAAGAGAATGTTGTGGGACAAAATTATTTCCGGAAGACACTGTATATGGGTCTGAAAATGTGAATACTTGATTGAATGCAATAGTGCTGCCATGAGAACTTTTTGGGAAAGTAAGCAAAATGTCGAGGGAAATAGATCGAAGGCTATGTCCTTCTAAGTGGCTTTGTAGAACCTATCATTATAACCCTAAATTGTAGGAGAGGTACATTACAATTTGTTTACAAGACTGTCTCATTTGATAAGAAGGTGGATACCCTTGAAGGCACTACACCTTCATTTTTATGTTTCAGGCCATTAACACATGCTGCTCATCAATATGGGGCTCATTAATTCTAAAGAACCTATATATTTAGAAGATGCAGATTGCAACACACACAATAGGAATGACCATGTAATCATGGGGTGAAGTAATAGAATGATGGAGGTGACTGGATCAAGGGCTGGAGAGATTGGAGATGCACCCTGTGAAGAGATTAGACCATAGGGAGGAGAGTTGGACAGTGGGGCCACAGCCAGGAGATAATATTGGATCATGTAACATTGATCAAGTTATAGAGGTGCATGCAGATTGTTGGTGGGTGGGGAGGTGAGATAACTGTCTATCCCCTCCTGATCCACAAGCAAGGCTGGAAAATCACTTCACTTGCTGGTTCTGGCCATTCTTGCCTCCCTCAAGCTGTAGGGTTTCCCAAGCCCTGGAATCCAGTTCACAACCATTAAAATTAGTAGCTCATAAAATCTAAGGGACATATTAACATATTAGTCTTATCAATTCATCACTTCTCAGTTGGTCATTCAGCTGAACATAAATACATACATTGTGCTGAAATCAGAAGTCGGTAGTGGAGTCACTGTGGATTGGGTTGAAGTTTAACATTTTTACTAATTTATCACACTGCTGCCACCAACTGTGAAGATTAAAGTTCCCTAAGTGTGAATGTTTCAAATGTTACAAGGATACCTGAAAAATATATTCAGCATAAAGTTTGCAGTAGCGAAAAACACCTTAAGAATATGACAGTGGTTCTCAATAAGACAATTGAGACTAGATTTGTGTTTATCCCCTACAGAGTTAAAGGAGGCATAAACTATGTATTGGGCCTTCAACTTTCATTTAAGTGAGGGGTTTGTGTTGCATTACGAATGTGGTGCCCCTGACCCTATTCATTTCCAGGAAAATGCCCAGCATGGAATAGCAGCCTCACTGTCAAAAGATGCTTGAAAATTTGGGACCTGATTCTCAGTGGTGACTAATGAAAGATGTGCTTAGAGTGCAATAAATTTCTGATTTTACATTATAGCAAAGATTGGATCTTTCAAAAACAGACATATGGCAAGCAAAATTGCACTTTGCAATTGACTGAAGCAGGCAGCAGCGAATGGGCAGCCATTTATTTTTCATTGATTTTGAAACTCAATTTTAACCCATGGTGTATCTGTGCTACAACAAGAGCAGAAGTGCTAAGTGCAGACATTGACGTGCAATTAAAACAGTCCCAAGATTAAAATCAGAATATTTAGCATTTGACATCTTTTATTCCAACAGCATTTTAGATGTAGAAGTCATCTCAAGCCTCTTCAGAAAAGAGCAGTAGACAACATCAAACCTTTACATGAAGACCCTGAAAAATGTGCCTCCTGAGATTCAAGGAGGTGTTTTTCAAGAAGGATCTTAAGGTTGGGTAAAAAAGAAAGATCGGTGTCTCTAACAAAGTAGTTCTAATAATGAAGGATGCTGCGGACAAAGAGGTGTTGAAGGTATGGATGATCATTTTGTTAGAAGTTGGGTTAAGGTGTGTATAGTGTTGAACAATGCCACAATATTTCTAGCAGCTTGGATTTTAAAGAATAAAATTCAACTTTGGGTAAACTGAGGATGTTTGCATTCTATGTATTTAAATAACACAAGGAATAACTCTAAAATTGATGCTTACAGAATTCAAAAGCAACAATATGAGTGTATAGAGGAGAAAACATTGCTAGAAATGAGTTGACTGCATTGGTACAGACAAAAATGAAAGAATTCCCAGTATAAACATCCCTAGGTGTTATCACTGAGCAGAAATTGAACTTTACCAAACATATAAATACTGTGACTGCAAGTACATGTCAGAAAATAAGACTTCTGTGACTGACCTCCTGTCTCACCAAAGCCTGCCCACCGTCTACAAAGCATAAATCAGGAGTGTGATGGAGTGCTGCCCACTTACCTGGGTGGATGCAACTTCAACTACACTCAAGAGGCTTAACACCATCGAGGACAAAGCAGCAAGCTTGACTGACACTACATCCAGTACCTCCAATGTTCTCTTGTTTCAACACTGAAGCACAGTGAAAGCAGTGTGTACTATCTATTATTTGACAACATTTTCCAAACTCGTCAAATTTGCTACCTGGAAGGACAGCGGCATCAAATATATGGGCGTACAACTACCCTTCGAAGTCACATATCATCTTGACTTGGAGGTAACCACTGGCTCTTCACTGTCACTGGGTGAAAATCCTCAAGCTACCTTCATAACAGCACCATGGGTGTCCCTATACCACAAGGAATTAAGTAATTCAAGAAAGTAGCTGATCACCACGTTCTCCTCTGCAATTAAGGTTGGGAAATAAGTGCTGGCCTAGCCAGCAGCATTCATCTTTATTTGTGGTTGCACGCTATTGATCCAATAGGATCTCTTAAAGTGCTGGTTGATCTGGGGTACTTGGATTGTTATATGTGTGTAGTGGATGACATTCTATACCTAGGAAAAGACAACCAGAGATATAAATCCTTCTACCACTCATTCTGGTTATTGTCGTCACTGGGTAACTTTATACATGATTTAATCTTGGCAAAAAATCTATTTGTTTGTATTTATGTGCGGGAAATGCAAGACTATTGCTAAGTCTCCACTAGTGCTTGGAAGGAGACAGAGGCAATTAAATTGAGGGCAGTGGTGATTTCTATAATGACTGACAATGCATGGTCACCTGATCACAGAATAATGGAATGTTTATAGCAAGGAAAGGGACCATTCAGTCCAGTATGTCTGTGCCAGTTCCCTGCAAGAGGAATTCACATGTTCTGGCTTTACCTTCTGGCCATGCAAATGCTTCCTCTTCAGGTAATGCTCCAATTTTCTATTGAAAGCTATGGTTGAAGCTGCTTCCACTACAGTCTCAGGCAATGCACTCCAAACCAAAGCTAAAGTCACTATAGTCCTATTAGATCATATGGTTGATCTATCATTAGAAAGTGATGACTAGTGGTGTAACCTGACGGTCACCACACCTCAGGCGATGGAAGCGGGACAAGTTCCCGAAAGTGGGTCCGTCATAGAAATGTCAGGAGATTTGGGACTTATCCCCTACATAAAATTGTTCTTCAATATGTCACCATTATTTCATTTGCCAGTCACCCCAAATTAGTGCAGTCTGGTCTAGGAAGTCTCCTGAAAAGCTGCAGATATCTTTCAGCATTGACTTGACAATCATTGTTCTTCCAAGAATTTATGGAAGTTGGACCTCTGTAGACTCTGTTAGGTAGGTTGTGCCTTCTGTGAACTTGATCCTTCAGTTGTTTGCTCTATAATTGCCCACCTTCAGGTTCTTCCCCAGTATTCCCTTCTTGCTCATCGAATATCCAATCGAAAGCAAACATGACACCTCAATTTTGATGTTTTCTTTGTGAACACCTCCAAACTGTTCTCACAATAAATGAAAGAGATAATACATGAAATATTGCAGATGTTAGAAGACAGAAAACAACAAATTAATTTTGGATGTCACTGATTTATGGGGTTTGAATTTTATCTTCTGAGAACCGACTGCTGCTTTCTCCAACATAACTGAAATCTTTGAAAGATGTCGTGTCATGATCCTGATGTTAATACACCAGCTTCTGTAATATACACAATTATTCAGTGAATTCTTGGGAAACATTTTTGGTAGCAGTTCCATTTTTAATGGTAGTGCTGTAAAGGATTATGAAAGCTGCAACTGGGACCCTGACTATCTTTACCAGAACAAGGTTTTTGCATTTTATTTTTGTTTCATTTCAGAATTTATCTGAGGAAATGTAAGGGCCAGGAAATTTTGAATGCAAAATTGTGGGCAGCAGCATTTATGGTAAATATGACTTTATCCAATGGGAGTAATTCATTCTGAGAGATCTTCCTCCTCCTACTGGGAGGAGGAGGAGAGGAGAAGAAGAAGGAGGGTGGCTAGCAACGGATGGGTGTGCCCTGTGGTCCAGCAAGTTAGCTTATTAAAAGGCCTGTAGGGGAAAGATAATAGCAGTTGTCAAACAGACAGCAGATGAGAACTATCAACTAAGACAGTCCACCAAGCCAAGCTCAGATACATGGAAATGACAGAATACCAGTGCCTCCGAAAACCTGGGCTGTCCAGGAACCCTGTCACTACAATCTGTGAAATGCTGGTGAAGTTGCAGCTCGTTGCATAAGTTCACATCTGATGTCTGTGGCCTTAGAGTTCACTATGACACTGAAATTCTTTCACTGTAGGGTCTTTCCAGATGGCAAATGGAGACCTTTGGTGGAGTTTGCAGCCAGCTGTGCACCACTGCATCTTTACTACTCCACAGCCCTCCTTCCCTGTCACCATCAGTTTATGGACAGAGTTATGGGCTCTTGGAACTTCACTGCCCTGAGAACTTATGTCAATCTTACCCAACCTCAGTCAGTGGAACAAAAACAGAAGTTGCTGGAAAAGCTCAGCAGGCCTGGCAGCATCTGTGAAGAAAACATCAGAGTTAACGTTTCGAGTTTTGTGACCCTTCCTCAGAACACTCAGCCAATGCATTGGCTCCAGTAATGGATCTCAAGGTTCAGGATCACTACCTCTAGCAAGGTGAGAATGGCCAAATTGGGTTGACCATTTCCAGAACCGCCACCTTCTCGAGGATAACGAGAGATGGGCAATGAATACTGGCCCAGCCAGAGACATCCACCTCCCATGAATGAATAAAACAAAGTATTTGTACTGAACCATTTCCCAGACTAATCTGAAAAGCAGTTGTGGGACTCCTGACTTAACCTGCACCCAAGTGCTGATCAATCTTGTTTTCTAATACTCCTGAACCCCACAGGAGTCATCAATTGCAGTCAGCCTCTCATCAAAGGAGACTCATCTAATAATTACAAATTGGCCTTGCTAAAATAATTACTCAGATTCACCAAAGCCTGGTTAAAATGGAAACTGACATGACACAATACCTATTGGGCTGAGACTCACAAATTTGAAGATTCAACTACTTCCTGCCCCAAAGCGCTTGTACTCATCATGTTCATAGTTTGCACCGTACCATACAAACCTTAGTAAGGTTACATAATACCCTTCTTCATGAGCAGGCAGACATCATGGACGTTCCAATCATGGAGCAGAGCCTCAGGTTGTTCAGCTGAGCTGAAAATTCTCTTTGTGCTTGGTGTTCGCAAGATCAAGTAAGTTCAGAGTCCGACGGTGGGCAGAGATGGACACTGAAAATGTGTTTGAGAGCAAGTCAAATCATAACACAGAAACAATGCTGGGAGCAGCCCACAAGGTGAGGTGGGAACAGAATCCAGCAAAAAAAAGCAGAATGTAGATGAAAAAAGGGAAACAGGGCAGAATGTATTAAAAAAAAAAATCCTGCTGGCTGAGAGTTTCCTATCATTTATGCTAATGAGAACAGACAAATATTTGTCTATAAGCATTAGTATTAGTTAACAAGCAAGCAGAATCAATGTAGAAATCCATAATTATTTTTGGAGCGAGCAATAACAATTTCTTGCAAAATACTATATCTCGGGATCACTGAGGCAAAATAAAATTCTCTTGCATATCTAAAAATCTGCAGGGCTTCGTATTTTCAAACTTTATCATGAAATGCTTGCCAAATGTTAGGAGGCAACAATGTTTAAATAATACCCTGTAGGCTTGCATTCTGCCTGAAGTGGCAGAGCAGCCACAGTGAACTTGTTTATTGCACCACATCTTTTGTAGACTGGCCTTCAGAGCTCTGAAAGATGACAGCTGTGGGTAGGAGAGCAATGGTATGATGAGCAAATTAAAGTTCAAGCCAACTACGCCCAGGCAACTGCACCCAGCCAAATTGAAGTTTGTGATCCAAAGTCACGCTATTTTGCATCTGGATGATATTAGGTTGGCAGTTTCATGGGTATTTTAAATGCTGCAATACGTTTGGAATATGTCTCCACTGTGACTGATGAATTCTTGCCTCGGTATTTCTGGATTCTCTCGTTTGCACAATACCTTTCAAAGATGTTCTCCTAGCAGATGCTACACCAGGAGTCAAGTCATGTGGATCAATGGTAAAGCATATGCAATAAGCTCAAGGCAGTTTATTTTCAATCAAACTATATGCTATTCAAAGCCAGATTTTTTTGTTATTTTATTCTGAGAAAATAAAGTTCTGACTAAGGTTGTGAATATGAAAAGATCATCTCTTAAAAAAAGAATAGTTTTGTGAATTGAATACGAAATCAGAACAACAATGACACATCTAAGGTTCGGCAGCATTGATTTCTGCCCATGTTACCTTTCTTGAGAATCAATTTGGTTTCTTCATCCGTCAATATTCTATTGATGTTGTACACAACTTTAAACGAGCATGAGCTGGGTCAGTGCAAGTTTGTCAACTGCAGGAGTCTGGACCCAACATTAGAAATGAAAGATCAAAGTACAGTGGAAAGTGTTGTACTTTCAGGTGCTGCTAGCATGTTGTATCTTCTGGTTACCAATCGCCAATAGCTTGTGGTCAATATAGTTCATTGCTACCATTCCTCTTTTCTACATATTCTCCTCTCCTCCCTTGCCAACATTCCACATGGACCGTTCCCTCCAGGAAATCCTGATCCACTCCTCCCCCATTATCAACACCTCCGCACATCCCCATGGCACCTTCCCAGGTGTAACACCTGCCTGTTTACTTCCTCCCTCCTCAGTATCCAAGGCCCCAGACATACCTTCTGAGGGAAGCAATGCATTCGCTGCTCACAATGTGGTCTCCTCTACACTGGGGAAACAAAATGCAGGTTGGATGAATACTTTGCAGAAATTCTTTTGGTACAAATGATCCCAAGCCTCCAGTTGCCTGCCACTTCCTCGCACCACTGTGTTCCCATGCCAACATTTCCATCGCCGGCCTGCTGCAATGTTCCAACAAGCCTCAGTGTAAACTTGAAGAACAACATTTCATTTTCCACTTGAGGACCCTGCAGTCTATAGGACCCAAGATCGAGTTCAATAACTTGAGAGCCTGATTCCATCTTTCCATGTTTTTTACCCATCCCCATACATTGGACCCTTCATTATATGGGTTGCTTTCAGCACAGCCTACATATTCTCTCCTACTCTCAGCTCTCATTTTCATTTACTCAGCTTCTGTTCTGTCCTGGTCTACTATCAATTATCCCCTCATCTGCCTAGCCCTTTCATCTCTCTCCTTCTCTGAGCTCCATCTCATCTATCCCTCCATCATCTCCACTGTCCTCCAAACTATCTTATCCTCAGCATATATACCATTTTCATCCCTTGCTGCTATCAGTTTTTGGGTTGAAACGTTAACTCTGCTTTCTCCCAATAGATGCTGTCACACTTGTTGAGTTTCGCTAGCAACTTCTGTTCTTGTTGAGACCCCCATAATATTCCACCCTTCATTTTTCCTCAGAGTGTAGCATTTGTTATTTACTCCTGGAAAAAAGTTGTCCTACAACCAATGAGGGTAAATGAAAAAGAATAGTTTCATAAGGATATGTCTATTTTAACATAACATTCTATGAATAACTGCCTTTGTTCTTTCAAATAAAAAAAATATAGAGAACTGTCTGCTCCAATTTGTGACAGACAACAATCAAAGCATAGTTGTAGAATCATGTCCTGAGACTCCGTTCCTAAAAATGTGAAAAGGATTTGAATCACATTATCATGAGGCTGTGAGTTGTTGGTTTTGTTTCAGTGTTGTGAGCAGACTGGCCAGAAAATCAATTGGTTCTGCTCACAATTCCTAAAGAAATTTCATGAATGCTGTCATCTCACAATGTACCAGGGCATTGCCAACCTGCATACAGCCAAGGGCATTTCCAATGCCTAGTAAAATGGTAAATGTCTTGCCCCAGTGGGGTCTGGAATATTTTGGAGAATGATGAGAGAGTATTATCGTTGTTGCTTGACAGCTGGTCTATTGCTGCAGATTTTCTGGCCTGTGTGATGTACCAATGAGCAATACTCTCTCTCTAATTTATTGTTTGATATGGACCTCTGTCGTCTGGGCGTCACATTGACAGAAGTTAAGCATCGGCACATTGACCAGCGTGCATGGACCCTCAGAGGAACCTTAGAGCAGCTACATTTTTGCTCGTCTGAGAGGGAAAGTTGCCTGAGAGTATATTTTGTAGGGAATATGGTAACAGATGTACCTTCTCCCTGGTGCTCAACAATTGTTTAAACGTTGCGCCCTGCATGTCATGATTAACCAGCATGCCTGATATTCCTGTCCATCATGGATTGGCACATACTATAAATAGAAGTCCAGTATGACCAGCTCATTCATTTCCAAGTATTAATGTTTGTTTCCATTTTTTTTCCCTTCGGGCTTCTTTCTCATTCATTCTCAGCGCAGACCTCAATCGAGTCCAGTGCAGAGGGGAGTGGGCCAGGTGTGGACCTTACTTCCTTTTCTGGGGCGAGCACAGGACTTGGCATTGGAATTGGCGGCTGCTGTATTGGCAGAGATGACTAAAGCAAGTTAGGCCCAGTGCTTGATGGTGCCTGAGGATCAGCGACTTCTCCATTAGTTGGGTGCGGTGCTGGTGGTGACAAAGGAGTGCCAGATGGACAGCAGAGCCACATCGACGAGGTGGGCCAAGTGGCAGGAGTTGGGACTCTGACATTGGTTGGTCTGGTTCAGCTCGTGGCGAGGCGGTGGCGGAGAAGTGTTGGCCCTTCAGCGAAAGATGGCATCTAAGGATTGGCGACTTCGTCATTGGTTGGGTCCAGTGTAGATAGCAGTGATGTAGTGGTGGAGGGCTGGAGGCATAGACATCACTGATGGTGATAAGCTGGCTCAGGACTGGTGGACTCTCTTCAACCTACATTTTATCTTCCTTATTCTTAAGTTATTCAAAATGATGCCGCATTGTGATGACAAATGAAAGTTTTTACTCTATTTTATTTTATTCTTTCTGTAAAATACATACGACAATAAAAAAATCATTCATTCATATTATCTTGATGGGATTTGACTTGATGTCTATGGATCATTGTGTAGAATTAATGTAGGATTATTAGTCCAGCAACATAACCACTATGTCACTATCACCTAATTATGAAAGTTGGCTCCATACCCACTCCAAACCCATTATTTCACACCAGTTAATTTGGACTTTAAAGTAAAGAATCATTATCTTATTTGCACCCATTTTTATCAGCAAATCAAATTTTTCATGTAACAATGTTTAGTTTGGGAGTGATAACACAATGTGGAGCTGGTGGAACACAGCAGGCCAGGCAGCATCAGAGGAGCAGAAAAGTTGTCGTTTCGGGTCAGGAACCCTTCTTCAGAAATGGGGAGGGGGAAGGGAGCTCCGAAATAAATAGAGAGAGGAGGAGTGGGGCTGGGGAAGGTGGGTGGGATGGTAATAGATGAATGCAGGTACCAGAGGGTTGCAGTGGGAGAGACTATAACTTACTATCTCTGACTGAGTTACAACCCCACTGCAAAGCCTCTTCTAGGGATGCCCACCTTGAAGAAGTTATCCTCCTCCCTCCTGAAAGAGCTCAGTGGATCTCTCTCCCACTGCAACCCTCTGGTACCTGTATTCACCTATCACCATCCCACCCACCTACCTTCCCCAGCCCCTCCTCTCTCTATTTATTTCAGAGCTCCCTTCTCCCTTCCACATTTCTGAAGAAGGGTCCTGACCCAAAACATCAGTTTTCCTACTTCTCTGATGCTGCCTGGCCGTCTGTGTTCCTCCAGCTCCACACTGTGTTATCTCTGACTCCAGCATCTGCAGTTCTTACTATCTCTAGATTGGAAGTGAGAGTTCTGTCTTTGCTGGGAAGGAGTTCCTGCCCCCTGGATCTGCCAATCTCATTGGAAGCCAGAGTGAGATAAGTCTGGCATATTGGATGTTGAGGGTTTGCCAATCTCAGGGAGAGAATCGATTTTTGTTGTGTAGAACGTGTCGGTTTCGAAGTTTAGGCAGTGAGGAAGAATATGGAGCTTGAGCTTCTTCAGGGTGCCCCCAATAGGCAAAAAAGTACTTTCCAAAAGTGGTACCATGCCCCACCTCCTTCCCTCTGCATTCGATCATGGGATATGGACAACACTTGCAAAGGCAGCATTTTTTACAAATCCATATTTGCCCTTGAACTTAATGGTTGCTCAGCATTTTCAGAAGGCAGTCAAGAGTAAAGTACATAAGAGTCAAATACATTACAGTGTGTCTGGAGTCACTGCAGGCAATACCAGGTATGGACAGTAAATTTCTTTCCCTAGAAGACTTTAGTGAACCAGAAGAGTTTTTATGACAATCTATGATGGTTTCAGGATCTCCAGAGAGTATGTGCCAGAATTCTCCCATCTGCCACAAAGACATTTGAATCTATGTGTCCAGAGCATTAACCTGGGCCTTGGGATTATTATTTCAGTGGTTGAGTGTCTAGAGGGACATGAGGGTCAGGTGGGGTAGGGGTCAGCTGGATGTGGGGGGATCAGGTTTTTGGAAGGGGCATTGGGAGGTGGTGGCAGTCAGATTCCAGTGAGATCAGGTGCCCAGAAGAGATGTATTAGGTGGCAAGATCATAATCATAGAGTCATGTAGCATAGAAACAGGCTCTTCAGACCACCATGTCTATGCTGGCCACGAAATACCAAACTACACTAGCCCCATTTTCCTGCACTTAGTCCATTGCCTACTGTGTTTTGGCATTTTAAGTGCTAGCCCAGGTATTTCTTAAATGTTGTGACAGTGTTGCCTCCACCACCCTCTCAGGCAATGTATTCTATATTTCTGCCACATCTGGTTGTAAAATTTTTTCTCAGATATTCTCTAAACCATTTTCTCCTCACCTTAAATGTATGCCCTCTGGTCTTAGACATGTCTTCCTGGGGAAAGGATTGTTATGATTTACCCTATCTATTGCTTGCATAGTTTTGTATACCTCAGTCAGATGGACCCTCAGCCTCCTCTACTCCAGGGAAAACAAATCCAGCCTATCCAATCTCTCCACACAACTGAGACTTTCCATCTCAGGCAATATCCTGGTGAATCTCTTCTGCACCTTCTCCAGTGCAAATCATGTCCTTTTAATAGCATGGCAAACAGAATTGCACACAGTATTCCATCTGTGACCTAATTAATTAATTTGCAACAAGGCTTCCCTCCTCCTGTATCCTTCGCCATGGTTAATGAAGGTGAGCATCCCTTATGCCTTCTTCACCGCCCTGTCTACTTGTACTAACACCCTCAGGGGTATATGGACTTGTACATCAGGGCCCTTTGTTCCTCAGTACTCCATAGGGATCTACCATTCCAAAATGCATCATCTTGCACTTTTTGGGATTAAATTCCATCTGTCATTGTTCTGCCCAGTTTACAAGCTGAACAATATTAGACTGAAGCCTGAGGCACCTCCTCACTATCGACAACACTCCCAATTTTCATGTCATCTGCAAACTTACTAATTATACTTTCTACATTCACATCCACATCATTAATGTACATGAAGGTGAAGGTCCCAGCACCAAGCCCTGTGGTACACCACTGATCACAGACTTCTAATCACAAAAGCATGTTCACCATTACCCTTTGCATCCAATTTGTAAGGCAATTTTGGATTGAGTTTGCCACCTTGCCTTGTATTTCATGATTTCTTACCTTTTGGATCAGTCTTCCGTGTAGGATCTTGTCAAAGCCCTTACTGAAGACCATGCATCAACTGACTTGATTATTTAATTACCTTTTCAAAAGCTCAATTAATTTAGTCAGACAAGATCTCCTTCTAAAAAGTCCTTGTTAACAATTCCTGATCAATCTTTTTACCTTTCTAAGTGTTGATTAATTCCTTCCCTAGATTTTTTTCTAATAATTTCCCTGTGCTAACATCAAACTAACTGGTCTAAAGTTATCCATGCTGACCTTCTTGAACAAAGCAACTACATTAGCTATCCTCCAGTCATTTGGCACCTCACCAATGGCCAGTGAAGTCTAGGTCTGAGTAAGTGACTGTGGTTTCAATCTGAGTGATTTGGAAGCTGAGGGTTGTGGTCAATTTTATAATTATCCTACAGTTACAGTAGGTTTTAATTCCTCTAACTTTTCGAAATTATTGATCTAAGTCGGTCTGAAGCTTCCAAAGTCTCCAAATCTAATTCATATTTGGCAATTTTGTTGCAGGATTCCAGATACTGGGTATTTGCTTAGAGAAAGTTTAATATTCTGCGTAATTTCTCTATAATCAGTGTGTCGGGGCTTCTTAAGTGCCCTGGTGCATATACATCCAGTCCATGGCTGTACAAAGAACAGAAGATCTGGACAATTTTTTTTGTATAATCATAGTCAATGCCTGTATATTACTCATACATCCTGTTGATTTTAGGGAGTTCATGATCACAGTTTTTTCATGTAGGCAGTCAATGATTTATAGCAATTTTCTGATAGTTTATTGAGAGCAGCAGTTTAGTTAGTTAATGTTACTTAACTAGGTAAAGAAAGGAATTATAAGCCTGTGACAGATAAGAATGCTTTATCACTCCTGGAGTTGTTGTGTGGAATGGACGTGTAGAGGCAGTACACTCCCACATTTCAGTGGTCCTATGTCCTTTTGAGATGGTTTCTGTCAGTCTTCGGTGGTCTCTGAACTCAGTCTTCATTGCTCCCTCAGGCTAATGTAGAGGAATGTCTGATGTTAGATGACCATTGTGCCTTTGCCCACCTCCATTTGGAGGTTAGTTTTCATTCCTTCTAAGAACAGAATGTTCTTATTTTCAATACACTGTATTGATCATGGAATAGGGAGTGTGTGACGATTCTTATGACCTCCCCGCATATAGAGATTTGTTTACATTTGCAGAAGGATGGTACAAATGTGGCACAGTTAGTTGAAGGCTCCCATAACACTGGAAGTACCAAATATGGGATGCTGAATTGACAATTGTTCTAGGCGGGCCCCAGTTTTCAACAATCCTTAACATTTAGCAGAAAGTATAATTATTTATTGTGAGAGCTTAATTTCCTTCTATATTCTTTAGCCTATTAGTCTTTTATAAAAAATCTTTTCACTATGATTCGAAATGTGAGTTTTTTCTCTACTATCTTTTGTTCTGATAGCTATGCAGTTAATTCCACAGTCGCCTGTCATGTTTAGAGAATTTTGTGTGACTAAATTGTTGAAAATTACAAGACCAATATTAGTTCCATTGTAATATCGTATATTCAGAAAACAATAGACCCTAATATTTGCATCTTAAGGAGGGCGATCATTAAATTACACCAGGGATTATGACGTACAAAGTCCTACCCTTTACTAATTTAACAGAGGCCTTGACTTAGATTAGCACCTGTCTGAAAAATATTGAAAGGAAGAAATTTCATAAGATACATGTCAAGTGATGGTGAACAAATGTGTAATTTCAAAGTGTTACTTGCATTCAATGTTAAAAAAAACAAGTTATATTAATATAGATGTTTGCATTTTTAAAAATTGCAAAACATCATACAGCCTCATGTAAACCTGTTAGTGTCACAGCTTGCTTCAATGTAAAACAGCGCCATAGCTGCATTATTCTTAAGTTTGAAAGTCTTGTTCATTTAAAAAGATCACCAGCACACTGTTAACGTTTAAACTTATCCAACATTTGAATGCCATTGAATGCAATTTAACTTTTCCTGCAAATGTGTTTGAGCAGCAATCATCTGTGCTTCGACATCAGCTGACAGTACAATGCAGATCTGCTGGCCTTGCACCACATTCTACAGATGCTTAACTTAAACCTGCATCTGTACTTTAATATTACTCTTAAAGTTAAAACACAATTTCTGATACTTGTAGTTTTGAGACTTCTCGATCAATCAAAAAGCCTGTGGCCTTAAAGCTTAAGTCATACCCTGATCCTACACAGGGCAAGTTCTACTATGAAGTGAACGAGGCATTCACCCTAGGCTAGCATGATATTTTTAGTGGTTGCAGGAGGCCTGTTAGGTGGGTTTGAAAAAAACCCTTGCTGGCTTTTCTAAAATTTTTGCACTGAAACCATTATCTTAAACAAATCATTCCCTTAATTTGTCATTAACGAAAAGCCCACAAGGAAAGAAGTTACAACTCCCATGAGCGTAAGCCATCACAGTGCAGTGACATCAAAACCAGTGCAGTGCCACTCAATTAAATTCAAACCTCCTTTCGCTGAAAAAAAATAGATTCTGGTTGGCTGGGATTTTGTCAGGTGGCAATGTGATTGGTGGTCTTTGAACTTCATTCAGGAACTGGGTTCGAGCAGAGAGCTTTCGTCCAACTGTGATGGGCATAAGCTGAGACAAACCAAAAGGAATTGTAGGATTGCCTATAGTCACATGCATAGTGCCTGTGGCACACCAGTCAGAGACAAAGAATTCTCAGTGTTCTTACACACAAGTAGAACATTCATATATTTTGATACTGTTGAAGAATTTTCCCGTATACCCAGAGTTTGAAGTTACCTGTCCTCTAAGAAAAAAACTCATCAGGCACATCCTGTGAACTGTTGACTGAAACACCACTTAACTGACTAACACATAAAGTACTGGAACTTCCATCACTTCTTCAAAAAGTAGCACTCCCCATGATACAAACTTGTGTCACCATAAGATTTTGTTTTTATTTATTCATGGGATGTGGATGTCATTAGCTTGGCTAGAATTTATTGCCCATCAAGAATTGCTATGGTCTGGAATCAAATGTAGGCCAAATCAGATAAGGATTTTTCTTCCCTAAAGGACATTATGGAACCAGACATGGTTTTCTGCAACAGTTACATGGTCTTCATTTAACTCTTCATTTCAGATTTTTATTGAATTCAAACATCACCATTTGCCATGTTGGAATTCAAACCTAGGTCCCCAGAACATTATCTGGTAACAGTTTAGCAATAATAGGACTAGGTCATTGCCTCCCCTACACTAAGTGAAGAATTCTGCTGTCTCCGATCAGGAAGAGTATAATAGAAATTGGAATATATTGTAGAGTCATGTAGCATAGGATCTATTTCTAGAAATTATAGAACAAAGCCTGGCAATATTATGTTATCCCATCCTCACACCCACCCCCATTCTCACCCCCAACCAGGTCAGAAATCTGTAAAGACAGAAGAGGCTCATCCTCTTCTAAACAATTGTACAGGTTTCACAAAGCTGAAAAAGATCCTCACAAAGTATCACCCAATATTCTTGGCATAGATTTTTACTAGGCTGAGAAAGTGGTGGGAAACCTTTTTGAAATGTCATCAAACCTTCTGTAGATGAAAATGTTACTGAAGAGGCTGAGGTAACGACCTCACAAAGTGAAATATAATGAAATGGGCATGAGAGTTCCTCAGACAATGCAAGGTAATCATCATTTAGGCTAGAGACATCATACAGCCCAAAATAAGGGATAACAAGGTATAGAGCTGGATGAACACAGCAGACCAAGCAG
>NC_063336.1:52030602-52052228 GCF_021869965.1 Rhincodon typus
GGCCTGCTGTGTTCATCCAGCTCTACACCTTGTTATCTCAGATTCTCCAGCATCTGCAGTTCCTACTATCTCTGATACAATTCCAGCCCAAAATAATCTCACTGTCTTGGAGAGCCTTGTACCAACTGTTGAAGACCTAATTGCACACAAGCGTTCTGCTCAAACAGGGAGTTTGTCTGACCCTTAAGGCATAAATAAGCTCTCTAGAAGCTTTGATATTGGAGGTAAGTGTTAGTTCTAACTGGATTAGAGTTGGAGGTTTAATAGCTTTTAAGAGTGTGGATTGATGTGGTGATCAAAGATGTTACGTGTCAAGCTACTTCACAATAGGATGCAGGACAGTTAGTTGGTTTTAACTCAAGGAAAATTTTGGGATTAATAATTATTGACATTGAGAGTGACTGTTCAAAAGTTCTGACCTTGACCATCACAAACTCTTTTAGGGCTAACAAACTCAATGCGCCCTAGGAAGTGTGTGACTCTATAACTTCTATTTTTTGTTCAACTTTTTGAATTCTCCTCTAATGCAGAGATGATCTGTGCAATTTACTTTGAAAAGATAACCTTGCAATGATGACCTGTTGAGAGTGGTTAAATCTGTCATACAGAAAGCATTGAATTCTCCTACTGAGCAATGTGGTCCCACACAATGCTTCTTTGCACGACAATATCACAGTTCAGAGTATCATTTCCAGTCCTTTCTTTATTTTTAGTGGGCTTCTTGTTAGATAAGCTGGACACCTTTGGGTCTAGCCAAGCTTGACTGAGCTTTGTGATTCCGTTGAAGGGGTGCTGTGCCTCATAAACCTAGAGCCCTTGGATCTTATTGAGACTGCAAAAAATGAGAACATTTGTAATTGAAGACTCTAACCACATTTTTCTCTCAGATAAGCTCATCGATCACTGTCCCCCAGTGACAAGAACTGACCAATCAGAATAAATTATTAATAAAGGAGGCTGCTATTTCCACTGGTTGCTGATTGCTAGTCGAATAACGTGGTTCTTCATGAAGCTAAGCTAAGAATTGAATACTACAAAAATAAACTGAAAATTTGCAAAGGTTCCATCTACACCTCGCAGTAAGAGCATTGTCAGCTACAGACTCCTCTGCATGGCACTGCAAGGAGGCTTCAAGATGATTTAGGCAGGTTGAGTGAGTGGGCAGTTGCAGTATTACACAATAATTGGATGTGAAAAACAGAGAGGCAGAGTATTATTTAAATTGTGACATGTTGGGAGGTATGGATGTACAAAGGGACCTGGGTGTTTGTACACCTGACAATGAAAGTATCAGGCTGGTGCAGTAAACAATTAGGAAGGCAAATGGTATATTGGCCTTCACTGCGAAAGGATTTAAGTTCGGATGTAAGGATTTCCTACTGCAGTTATACGGGGTCTTGGTGAGATTCCACCTGGAATATTGTGTACAGTTTTGATCTACCTCGGAAAGAGTATGCTTGGCATAGAGGGAGTGCAGCAAATGTTCACTAGGCTGATACCCATAAAGGTAGGACTGTCCTCTGAGGAGAGATTGGTTTGATTGGGCCTGTATTCACGAGAGTTTAGATGGATGAGAGGGAATCTGACCTGGAGATGCTGTTTGAATAGGGGCAGAGAAAATTCTATACCTGTGGAAATGCATTCTCTATGACTCCCTTATATATACCTGCATCAAAGCATCAAAGTACTGCAGACGAGTTTGGAACTGTTCGACTCTCATGGATATGCTGCTACTTTGGAGTTTACTTTGGGTATGTCTTCAACTGCTTTGCCTCTTTTCAAGGAAGCCATCAAGTCACTAAATTAAAAATAATTGTTTCAAGGATCTCCTTATCTCATAGTGCAATCTTACTTCAGGTTCCTCAATGTTGCCTTGTGGTTCTTCAGATTATTCTGAGAGTAAACAAAATTGCCATCTGCCTTAGACTGATGTCTCCATTGCTGCCACCATATTACATTGGGTTCTTGTTTAGTTTCTTTGGATATTGATACAAGCTCAGCCAGACTTGTTAGGAACGTTAAGTTATGTTTATTGTGCCACAGGACATGTTGGTAAGGCAATGCAGCAGAAGGCTCCAATTTGTATAGGATCCAATTTCTTAGCAGAACACTGAGGCAAGATGACTGAAGTCACAGTGATTTTACAGCTTGCCTTGGAAGCTCATCCACATATTCAATATCCCTGTCTCTACACAGGCTTCCACTGACATTTCCTGGAATAATGGGGGTGAGGTAGGCGTGGGGGAGGCATGCCAGGCTGGACACTCGGATAGGATTGTAAATATTTTTGGGGATACCTTTAATTTGTGCATTTAATTCCTTACACAATCTTTAGTTGAGATCAAAAAGCAGAAATATATTGGCTCAGAACTTACTGTTCTTGGTGAAGAAACTGCACATGATTACTGATGCCCATAGACATTTGATGGGCTTTTGGGTGACAACTTGCTGTCTTTAGTAATTTGATCCAGTGTAATACTTTCTACATGACATCTATGTTGTGTGAGCGGATTGGACAAAGCACGATGTTGTAATAAATTAAAAAAATCCTCAGTCAGCTGACAACGATAAAAACAGAATTAGCAGTTAGAGTTCTGAGAAAGAGTTGCTGGACCCAAAACGTTAACTCTGATTTCTCTTCAAAGATGCTGCCAGACCTGCTGAGCTTTTCCAGCAATTTCTGTTTTTGTTTCTGATTTCCAGCATCCACAGTTCTTTCATTTGTTTTTAGCAATTAGAGTATTTAATTTGTTGCAAAATAATGTGAATAACAGAATGTAAGAATAAAGCAAAGTCAGGAGAATGAATGTAAAATGGGATTGAAGGATATGAAAGAGATGGAAATTCAAAGCAGAAGAAGTTTTTTCAAGAATCTGTAAACACATTTGAACTTTGAAGGAATAGACCTCTACATTTGTCAATAGAAATTCACTTACATGTGAATGAGCCAGTCTTGATTGTTTTTGTGTCTGTTTAATGGGTAACTAATAGGCAACCAGGGTGCTATGTCATGCCCTCACGTGGATTTAAATGGTGAGGCTTCCGATTAGGCAAAACTAGAATGCAGCAAATGGAAGACCATGGAAAATTGTCAGAAATCTCCAGTTTCCTTATTTAACTTTGCACATGCAGATTCTGGAAGTTGCTGTTCAATTTATGCCATAAAAATGGTGGATACTGATCAAGCCACTGTTCTTCCTAACTCAAAACCCAGGCCATAATATAGCAGAGGCCAGTCACCATAGATCAAATGACAGGTAGGATATCATCAACAGTTGTTTTCTTCAATAGATCAATCATTATCAGCTTGTGAAAAGAACATATCGGAATTAATATGACTTCACTAACTGAAGTAAGCAGTCAATTTCTATAAATATTTCATTTTTTAAGTTTTTAACTTCAAATATAAATATAGCCTAAGGCTGCTTTATCTCAATTGCATGGTTGCAAATTGAGAGCATAGAAATTGTGGGGGAGGGGAGGAAGAATGGGGAAAGGTGGTGGTGGAGCAGCATGATGTCAGTGGCATGGATTCAATTCCTATACGAGCTGTCGTAGTTCATAAATGCCTGTGACCTCATTTTGCCCCATCCTTGTGAAATGGTGCCCTTCAAGCTATGTATTACCAATTGCCTATCGTACAAAACAATCCCTATAGGCATTTGTGAACTATGGCTAATTACCTTGCCTTCCATGTAAGTGCAAGAGAAGCAAAAAGCATATCAAAAAAGCTAGCAATTTGATATCTGTGTAAAAATATAATGACTTTTACTTGAAGGAATACATCTGTAAAATGGTTCATTGATTTATTAATTTACCTAATTCAAAGTTGACTGCAGGTCTAATTGAGTATTGATTGAGCTTTATGAAGGAATCATTTTGGATAAGTCATGTAATATTGTGAATGACAAATCATTTAAAAACCGCTGGGTAGTTGGTTAGCATTTACGCATATTATGTATATTAGAAGTATAAAAAATGATTAATATGTTTGTTTTTAAAACTGTCAGTAGAATGTTATCAACAGTCGTACCTGCATTAGCATGTCTGTGTGAAATGGTCATCATTTATTTACTTATTTTTTTATTTGTCTATTTACTTATTTAGCAAATGCAAATCTCTGGAGCCAAGCACTAGCCTTCTCATTCACTGACTAGTCCAATACTCAGTCTGTAAAGAGGAAACTCATCGGTAATGTGCAACATTGCTGTGTCTCTCTACAATGCATAAGGAGAAACTGCAGTATTGCAGTTTGTGGGGTGTTGGGCTAGGGGAAAGCTAATTTGCATTTCTACCTACATCGAAGGCCCATGTGATTCTTGTTGCCGTGGAGAAAGGTTCTGGCAAGGATTGAGTCCATAGCAAACTTTAGTACATTGTATCAGGTTTCAGGGTTTTATAAAGTATCATTGGACCTCAAAGACCCAAATGAGTCAGCAAGAATCTGAGACAGAGGGAGAGAAAGGGAAAGCGCTAGAGATAGAGACCGGAGAAATAAGACATATGAGCAATAGATATAATCCCCTCAAAGAGTCAGAAGGAGCTAGGAAATTAAATATGTATGCAAATCTTTGAGAAGTGCAATAACAACAGGGCAGATATCTAGGGTATTTCAACTGCTGCATTATTAATTGGAATAGTTTAAGTGTGAAAGGAATCAAGGGATCAGAACTCTTGAGGCATATTCAGGAGAATTTTTTTTGATCAATAGATAGAAAATTCGACAAGGGAGTGTGCAGTCATGTCCTTAGTTTTAGGATATGAGGCTGGCCAGATAGAAAGACTGGTGACGGGAGAATATTTTGTTGGTACTGAGCATAGTTCAATTAGTTTTAACAGATTTGTGGGAAAAGACAAAGGTTTAGCAGCAGTTAGATTTGTGACAAGGCCAATTTTACTAAGCTTAGGAGTGCTTTAGCGAAAGTGGACTGGAAACAGCTACTTGAAAGTAAATTGGTGTCAGGGTACTGGAAGGAATTTAAAAGGGAAATTCAAGAGATGCAAAATAAATATGTTCCCATAAAGAAAAAGGATGAGACATCTTAATCTAGGTGCCCTGGATATCAAGGAGCTTACAGTGGAAAATAAAGCAGAAAAATAAAGTTTATGTCCAAAGCTAAGACTTCAATACTAAATATAGCCAAGACGAGTATGGAATTAGAAAGGCTGGAATCAAAATGGAAATTAGGAAAGCAAAGATGGTCCATGAAAGAATATTGAAAATAAAATCAGATGAACTCAAAAATGTTTGATCAATAAATTACAATTTGAAAAAAAAGGAAGTGTAGCTCATAAAAGACTAGCAAGGTAACTTAAGTGTAGAGACGGAAGATGCTGGCATAACTCTTAATAACTATTTTATCCCTGTTTTCACAAAAGAGAGGATTAAAGGAAGAGAAATGTCAAGTGTTTGATGTGATAAACATCAGGAGAAAGCAAGTATTAAAGGGATTAGCATCCTTCAATGTGGACAAATAATTAGGGCTTGATGAAATGTAATCCAGGCTTGAAAAACGAGCCAGAGAGCAAATGGCAAAGATCTTGTTTTAAGACCAGTGCTGCTTTAGGGGCTGGATTAGCAGATGCACCAAGGACCAGAATGAAAACACATGACCAACTGTCATATGCAGTCCAGCAGAAGCATGCTAGAAGGAGAATGCTCACAAAGGTATTTGTAACTGTGAGTGGAATCTGCAAGGGCCCTGAATGACACAGGCAAGAAATCTGGGAGACAGCAAGAACTGCAGATGCTGGAGTCAGAGTCAATACAGTGCGGTGCTGGAGGAACACAGCAGGTCAGGCAGCATCAGAGGAGTAAGAGAGTTGATGTTTCAGGTTTACACCTGAGAAATTTGGGAGTTGTGTAAGGAGTCCAGTGACACTGTTCTTGATGTCAGGAACAATTTTCTACAAGAGGTCTGGACGTTGAAATGAGATTCTTTCTAGGGACTGATGAGAACCTAATACTGGGGATGTTGCATGTTATCACTCTCATTAACTGCAAATCTCACCTCATTAATATATGGCTTTCAATCACACCCTGGAACAGATAGAAACTTGGCACTGAGAATTCCTTGCATGGATGTTTGAATGGGTGTCTGGCAGCACTAACTTGTCACTTTCTCCACTAGACATCCATTTTGAGTACGCAGCACCAATTTCTCACAACATGCTGTGCATATGCTATATCATCTGTGCATATCCTATATCATATATTCGAATCACTCCAACAAGCACTGTCAGCAGAAACTTGTCTTACAGTACTATAATGCAAGGGAGACAATAATCTGAAGAAGACAATATTGGAAATTGATGCATCTCAGAAAGGGCTCAAAGCATACAATATGCAAGAAAGCAAGCCAATTGCCTTTGGATTCAAACATCTGCTGCAGACATAATCCAACTATACCAACATAGAATAAGAAACACTTGCTATAATATTTGGTAACACAGGATTCCATACATAATTGTTTGAAAAGCAGTTCACTGTGGAAATCAATCACAAACCATTGGAAATGAATCGCCATAAAATACTGACAATTGCACTATCTAGACTATAATGACTTCTGGTATAAGTACAAGGATATGACCTTGACAAAATGCTACAAATCTAATGCCAAAATAATCACACCTCTGGATGCAGACTTATCATAACTAGCAGAGATCATATTTGGAAGGCAGATTAGGACAATTCTGCCAAGCCATCACCTATCCAAGGGCTCAGATATACAGGACAAACTTCTCAAAAAACAAAGGAGAATGAAAATGGTGCACTATCACATGCAGTTACAGAATTGCCAAATCTGCAAGTGTGACAGAAGGTCAGATTCATACTCCTACCCATGGGACATGGTTACCCACACAGCTATCCAAAATGTGTAGTCAGCCTAGATGTTACAAAGTTACAACACCAAATGGAGCAACACTGAGGAGAAATTTTGTGGTTTGTGGGTTTTATAAACATGTATAAATTGAAATGTTGACATAAATTATTTAGAATTGCCTCCTACAACCCTTGTAGGAGTGTTGCTCAGTAAATTTGCAGATGATACAAAAATTGGTGAGGAGGATGACAAGTGGATATGGATGGGCTGATCAGTGGCAAATGGAATTCAATCTAGATAAATGGGAGATGATGCATTTGGACAGAAGAAACAAAACAAAGAAATACATGATGAATGGTCAGATCCTGAGAAACACAGAGGATCAGAAAGATTTTGGTGTGCATGTACATCAGTCCCTTAAATTATCAGAAAAGGTGGATAGACAAGTTAAAAGTCATATCGGATACTTATCTTTATTAGCTAAGGCATAGGGTTTAAGGGCAAGGAAGTTATTCCACAACTGTATTAAACATTGATTAGGTAGCAGCGAGAGAATTGTGTGCAGTTCTGGAATCCACATTACAGGAGGGATGTGATTGCACTGAAGAGAGTGTTGAGGAGATTTCCCAGGATGTTGCCTGGGCTAGATAGTTTCAGTTTTGAAGTGAGATTGGACAGACTGGGATTATTTTCCTTAGCGCAGAGGAGTCTGAGAAGGAACATGATTGAGATGTATAAAATTCGGAGGGGCATAAGTAGGTTCGACTGGAAGAAACTGTTTCCTTTCATGGAGGTATGAATGACTTTAGATTTAAGGTAAGGAGCAGACTGTTTAGAGGAGATGTGAGAACCCATTTTACTTAAACTGTGTAATGTATCAATAATGCAAGACCTATGACAGATCCATCATTTTCCAGTCACTTGATACAGGCGTGGTGCTGGAGGTTTGGAGATTACTTAATGTGGTATCTTTGTTTAAAAGGGGAAGAAGGGATGCACTGAATAATTACAGAATGATCAGTCTAACCACAGTAGGGGCAAAGTATTTGAAGAAATTCTGAGAGACAGCATAACCTGTTATTTTCAAAGGCATGGATTAATCAAGGATAATAAGTCTTAATTTGTTAAGGGAAGATTGTATGTGACTAACTTGATTGAATTTTTTGATAAAATAACAAGGCAAGTTAATGAAGGTGGTACAATTCATGTGGTCGACATAGATTTGAAGTTCCACATGACAGACTGGTTAAAAAAAGGAACAGCCTATGGGATCCAAAGGAATGTAGAAAGCTGCATACAAAATTGACACCATGGCAGGAATGAAGGAATAATTGTTGACTGGTGTTTTTATGACTGGAGGGCTGTTTCCAGTGATGTTCCACAGAATTCTATAGTAGGTGCCCTGCTTTTTATAGCATGTGTTGAAGATTTGGATGTAAATATGGGGGAGATGATCAAGATGTTAGCAGGAGACTGAAAAATTGGCTGCATGGCTGAGTGCAAGGAGCACAGTTGTAGACGGCAGGATGATATCAGTGGCTGGTCAAGCGGGCCAAAAAGTGGCAAATGGAATTTGACCCAGAACAATGTCAAATGATGCGTTTGAGGAGGTCAAACAAGTTAACGGAATGCCCAATTGATGAGAAAATACTCAAAGGAAGTGAGGCAACTTGGTGTAAGTGTCCACAGATTTCTGCTCATAATTGGACAGCTATTTAAGGTTATCAAGGAGCTGCATTTAATCTTTTACATCATTAGCTGATGTATTGGAATGAGAAAAGGAAAGTTACACTGGAGCTGTATAAATCATTTATTAGGCCATAACTTGAGTACTGCAGATCTTGTCACCTTGTTTTAGAGGATGTAATTGCACTAGAAAGGGGTTAATGTGGGATAGAGATGAAGAATTTTCACTGAATTCTTCACACTGAAAGTCATTTCTGGGACTAGAAGTTACCAAGCTTCAAAAGATAAAAGGCAGAAGGCCAGCTGGAGTGAAGAATATCTTTGGACTAGTTCATAGAATCCCTACAGTGTGGCCCAACAAGTCCACAGTGACACACAGAGCATCCCACCCAGAGCCATCTCCCTAATCTACACATCCCTGAACATTTAGGCAATTTAGCATGGCCAATCCACCTAGCCTGCACATCTTTGGATTGTGGGAGGTAACTGGAGCATCTGGAGGAAACCCACGCAGACACAGGGGTGTATGTGCAAACTCCACACAAACAGTTGCCCATGGGTAGAATCAAACCGGCGTCCCTGGTGCTGTGAGGCAGCAGTGCTAACCACTTAATGAATAGTGTAGAGATCAGGGCACAATACTTTTGGTTATTTTAAAAGTTGATTGGGAAGACCTTTCTGATGTTTGAAGTATGAGTTCACAGAATGCCCACAGAGTGGAAACAGGTCATTTGGTCCAGCGAGTCCATGTCAACCCTCTGAAGAGCAGCCCACCCAGAACCACCCTGTAAATCTGCATTGGTTCCTATGGAGATCACAAGATAATGCAGTGGCTGATAAGTTTTACCTGCTTTTTGCCTCCTATTCTACCATTTTGGCGTTTGAAATTGTATTTGATGTGCAATGTTGCTTCCTGTGAAGGTGTTATTTGTGAAGGCAACCCTTGGGTGCTAGACAGAATCAATGTCCTTTGCTTCAATTGTGACCAGCAGCACCTATTATATAAGCATCAGTAAACCCTCATCAATATTTCTACTTTCATGACTAATCAAGAAATAAAATTCCAGGAATATTTGGCTCCAAAAATAATACTCCCATCTACTGCAGGTCTTGATACCCTATGCTTTCAACAGAAGCATGTTAGCTATCAGTTCAAGTAAACAGTGGCACTTATATTTATACAATTTCCATAAAGATCTAATTGTGTTAAAACTTTTCTAAATGGGGTGCAGTTGTAGCATCAGCAATTTTAGCTAATCAATAAACTGCACTATTTGAAGCTGTATCAGAATTGATAGAAGGACTTAATGCTGGCTACAGTTTCAAAGGGAGACTGAAACTCTCATCTTTGAGGATGTTATACGTATATATCTTCAGCTCCAGCACACAAGCATATTCAATGAATTAAACCAGGATATGTAAAGCTCTATCATATAGATGTGTTAATCATCGAATAATTATGTTCACTCTCAGAGCTACAAGATCTGTTTATGGTTTTCTATAAAAATGGGAAGGTTTTTAGTTTGATATAAAATGCAGGCTCTAAGTTTGTCAACTACTCTCATGAACCAATGTGGCCTTATCATTTTTGGGAGAGATTTTTTATCAAAAATAATGACTCTAGCAAATAAAAATTGCAGGATTTTAAACTGCACTTTCAAAGAGTGATTTCTGAAATCCACAGTAGCGACATAGTGTATCAGTGCCTTCATCATCTGTCTGAAATATTCCATGATAAAGGATCTTAATCACTTAGTATGATGCTGAGTGTTTGACATTTTCTCTGTCCACATGCCAAGGGCAAGAGGAGAGTTTTCACTTCTGTGAGATAAAATGGAATGCTTGGACCAGTATGTGGCTTTCCAGAATAGAATTGTAAAAATAACTCAACAATTGTGTAATGAAATTAAATAGTGGTGTGATTAATTATCTTCTTCTATTTCTATGTTCTCTTTTAGCTCTATAAAAATGGTGACTGCTCATTTCATTGATAAGACAAACTGGCTGGAAGGAATCTTTGATTCCCAAAGGAGTTTTACTTCTATATGAATTCTCCACTGCTCTTAATGTGAGGATTTTTTTTTGTGCTTCAATTCCAATTAGAATTAAGGTCCTGGCTACTGATCAAATGATGAGCGGCAATCCTTTGATCCCATATGAGATTGGTTTACTGATTTAAACTGATAATGACTATACTGATGCTATTTGCAAGTGTCTCTTCAGAGCTAAACAAGCTAATCCATTTTGAAATTTCAACGAATGTAATTATGACAAAGGTAAATTTTCCCTCCTTGTCCTTAACCTGTGTTCATCAGATGGATGACCACTCCACCTTCATCCAATGTTGCATCACATGTTCCATTCTTATCTACCTAATCAAAGCCAGACAATCACTTGAAACAAACTCTCTCCCTATTCCCATGCTGTTACCTCTTTTATTCCCAAGATCCTATCCTTGACTCCTTCCTATTTCTCACCTAAATGCTAATCCTCAGTGACAAACTGAAGGCATGGTGTTGGTTTCACATGTAGGTTGATTACACCCATCTCCAAATCACCGCCACTTCTCTTGACTTCTCCACTGTTGTTAAACTAGCAGACTAAAACCGTTACTTTCAGTCTCTGCTGCAAACACTATGACCTAGCTATTGACTTAATCCCTCTCCCTGGCAGTGGACAGGGATTGAGACAATCTATTTGCAATCTTGATGTTACATTTGAACTTGAAATGAGGTTTTGACTTTGTTATTGTGTCATTACTAAGAGCACCTATTTCCACTTCTGCAACATTTTCTGACTGCACTCTTTTCTCAATGCATTGGCTACTGAAATCCTCATTGATTTCTTCACTATCTCTACACTCAGCTATTTTCATGCACTCCTGGTTGATCTCCCATAATCTGTTTTCCATAGATTTAAGGTTGTCTAAACTCTGCTATCCTGTGTCTCAACCTGTAAATCCTGTTTACTTACCACCAACAGTGCTTGCTAACTTATGCTGGCTGTCAGTTAAACATCAGCTTGACTGCAACATTCATGGTCTTGAGCATTGCCCCTTTTTATCCCTGTAATCTCTAATAACCTCACAAACATGCAAGGTTCTTAGAAGAACGGTAATTTAACCATGTGGGAGAACCTGGAGTGAATAATCTCAGAATAAGAACATTGTAAAACAGAGATGAGGAGGAATTTCTTCTGAGGGTAGTGAATCTTTGGAATTGTTTACCACAGAGGGCTATTGAGACTGGATCATATTCAAGGCTGAGGTGGGTAGATTTTTAATCAGTAAAGGAATTCAGGGTTATAAAAATAAATTCAGGGAAGTGGAGTTGAGGATTATCAGATCGGCCATGATCTCATTGAATGTTGGAGCAAACTCAATGAACTCAACTTCTGCTGCTTTGTCTTATGGTTATGGTCTTATGCTTAATCCTTGATGATATCAGTACTTCTAATTCTGGGCTCTTGTGAGTTCCCAACGATAACTTTTTCAACATTTGTGTCCACGCCTTCCATTGTTCACAATAGAAGATTTAGAGTTTCCTCCCTCCACTTCTTGACCCCCTTTCCATGATTAATATACTCTTTAAAATGTATTCCTTTGAACAAGCTTTTGGTCACCTTATTTAATATCTCTTTATGTGGCTTGTGTCACATTTAGTTTTATGATACTTCTGTGAAGCATTTCGAACATATTGTAACATTAAAGGCACTACTTATCTATGTATATGTATGTGTTGCTGCCATTTTCTGGTAAAATTTCATTCACAGACTGAAATGCTTTGATAAATTTAAACAACACTTCAGTGTGTGTGAATGAATGGTTGAAATGTGAGTGTGTAAGTGGGTAGGGTATATGAGGTGGATAAATGGGTAATGGTACTCGGGTTAGGCGGTAAAGTGGTCACTGGATCAGATGAGTGAGGTGGGTAGTTGGGTCAGGTCAGTGAATGAATGTTCATCGGTTTTCAAAGATTGGCCTTTGTTCTTTTAATTACTCTGTAACTTATTTATTTTTCATCCAACTTGCAAAATCCAAGCTTAATAATGCCAGAAAGTAACTTGGAAAAAGATTCATTACATCCAATGAGATTCGCATCACTTGGGCCACATGAGAACAGCTTTCTGAAAATGTGTATCTAGTTACAGTATCCAGTACCTAGGTCCTGGAGAATAAGCTTGTTACTACAGTTAATGCAGAAATGATGAGAGAGTGCCTGAAATTATAGAACTTTTTTTAATGGCTTTAATGGAAAATTGGCAGATCCCAGTTAGTAAAAGTTACTTTAAGTACGTGAATTTATAGCTGTAGCAATGCTCATTCAAGCAACTGACCATTTGGATTTGTGATACTTAAATTATTCACCACTCTTATTTTTGTTGCAAAAATAATCCAAGTTTTTTTTTGATATGATGTTTCTCAAATGCTGCTAATCTTGATTGCTGGTACCTGGAGTCAATGCAATGCTAATATACTGAAGGAGAATGTGAATACTCATTTGAAATTTCTTTTGATTTGTTACTTTATAGTGTGGGTATGATGATATGGGGTTGGTGCACACTTCTCACACCGTTAAGAACCCTGCATAAATATAAGTTGCTCTTCAGTATGTGCATGCATCTGTTGTTAGTTATATTAGTATGAAGTTGTCAAACTTTTTCTGACACTGTGTGGTCGCACACAGAATGAAGGTGATGCTAACTGCCACTTCCTCTCACCTCCCCAAAACTATATTTTCATAAACAAATCTTTTTGTAGTTCATTCCTTCATTCATTAGGAGATGTTCTGTCCTTGCCTTTATTTCTCTGCAAGAAAGATCCCAGTGGAAGCATGGAAGAGATCAATGTTGTTCTGAATGAAACTCGTACCAGACTCAAAACATTAGAACTGTTTCTCCCCCTACAGGTACTGCCAGACCTGCTGTGTTTCTCCATTTTCTCTTTTGATTTAAAATCTTGAGGCTATTTTAAAAACAGGATATATAAAGTCTGCATCTCCTTATGCATTTCTTGCGTTCCTCTTGTTGCCTGTGATTTTAAAAATATTTTATCCAGTGCAGCTGCACATCACCACCTTGTCTTCCGGAAGAGGTTAGCCAATTAGGATCCAAATACTGTTCCAAATATATTGCGCATAAGAATCTCCACCTGTAGGGTGGAAAATCAAAGTTCAGATGGCAATTGGAAGTCCCATCCCAGTAACTCGACCAGCAAGACAGAAATCTACCCTTGGCTTGCTTTTCTAAAATATTTTCTAAAAGATTGCTCTTTTACATATTTATTCTTTCAGGAAAGCATCACAATTCTACCATAGTTTTTTTGAAAAATCTTTGCCGTGGGATGTGGGCAATACTGGCAAGGCCAACACTTATTGCCCATTTGTAATTGCCCTTGAGAAGGTGGCAGTGAGCTACTTTCTTGAACTGCAGCAGTCCATCTTGTTTAGGTACATGTGCAGTGTGGCTATGAAGTGAGTTCCATGATTTTGATCCTGTGACAGTAAAGGAATGGCAATATAATTCCGAGTCATTGGAGGCGTATTTGCAGATGGTGGGCATCTGGTAACTTTGTACTTCTGGATGATAGAAGCTACAAGTTTGGAAGGTGCAGTCAACTGAGCTTTGGTGAGTGTGTACACATTGGTGAAGGGAATAAATGTTGAAGTTGTGACTTGGGGTGCAAATTAAACAGACTGCCTTTTCTTGAACGGTGTTGAGATTCTTGAATGTTGTTGGAGCTGCAGTCACCAAGGACAGTGGATAAGACTCCTGTATGCAATTAAGTCTTACATCAAGATAAATTTTTTTCTCATTGATCTGCTTTGCTTTGCTTTGAAGAATCAACTATGACTTCCAGATAATTGGCATCTCTTCTACATCTTTTCCACTGTTTCTGAGAGACTGATCTTCTTTTGTTTTATTTGTTTTATGTTATTGGTCTGGTTTTTAGAGGTAGTGACAGTGGTGGGAGAGACATTGGTTTAGTGGTAATGGCACTGGTAATCGAAGGGCCTAGGCAAATGCTTTGATGACTTGGAGTTGAAATCCCATCACAACAGCATGATATTCATAAATCTGCAGTAAAAAGTTGGTTTCAATAATAATGACCATGACAACCATTGATGACTGATTGTTATAAAATCCCATCTCACTCAATGATTAACTTCTGGTCAGACCGCACTTAGAATATCGTGAGCAGTTTTAGGTACTATATCTAAGGAAAGATGTGCTGACCTTGGAGGGGGTCCAGAAGAGGTTTACGAGAATGATTCTGTGGCTGAAGGCTTGTGGAGTGACTGAGGACACTGGGTCTGTACTCAATGGAGTTTAGAAAGATGAGGGAGGGATCTCATTGAAACTTACAGAATACTAAAAGCCTTGATAGAGTGGATATGGAGAAGTTTCCACTGGTCGGAGAGAAGGGAACCAGAGGGTGCAGCCTTAGAGTGAAGGGACAACCCTTTAGAACTGAGATGAGGAGGAATTTCTTCAGCCAGAGTGTACTTATTCTGTGGAACTCATTGCTGCAGAATACTGTTGTGGTGAATTCCTTCCCCACTAAAAAGTAAAAAAGCAACTGTGAATTCTGAACAAGTAACAAACATTTTTGATATTCTTTCTAGTTGGGACCTCTGACTTTCTTTGTGTAGTAATTTGAAAGGATGAGCTGTTTCTTAACTTTTTTCAGAATGTTCAGGTTTCTGTTCAACTGTGCAGTTATATCGATCAGAGGAAACAATAACATTGCATATTCATTGGCACATTTCCTTAAGATTGATTTTACCGCTTAATATGTCTTTATGTTCAACTGTGCAAGTTCTAATAAGACCATGTATTAAACCTGAACGAGACTTTGATGATAAACAACAAACATTACAAAAATAATGGGAATCCAAGCGATTAATGAAAGTTAGGAACATAATGTAATTACTATTAGAAAAGACAACATACTGGAACTGAAAGTCAATAAATTCCCTGGACAACCCTAATGAAAGCACCCATCTTAATTTTCCAAAACAGGCAGCTGCAGAGATAATCAGTACACGTGTTGCAATTTTCCAAAATTCCCTGGATTCTAGGACAGTCATGTCAGAATGGAAGTTCGTAAATGTAAGAAAAGAAGGAGAAAAGACATGATAGCAGGACGGTTAGCTTGTCGTAAATCATTCAGTGACTGCCAGGAACTATTACAAGGAAGTAGTAACAGGGAAGTTTTAGAATCATCATATGACAAGAGTCATGATGGTGTTATGAAAAGGAAATTGTTTTTGACAAATCTATTGCAGCAAGTAGTTTGGATCTGGGATGTACTGTTTCAGCTGGTTGTGATGGCAGATTCAATCATTCCTTTCAAAAGGGATTCAGATAAGCACTTGAAGGAAAACAATTTCTAGGGCAACAGGATGACGGTGGAAGACTGGGATTAGATAAATTGTCTTTCTTAGAGTTGACAGGCAACGGATAGGGTGAAAGGCCTCATTCTGCACTGTGTCCACTCCAGATTAGACTCTTTGAGAGTGTAACTAGCATAGTTATTAGTACAGAGTAACAAGTGTATTTGGATTTTCAAAAGCCTTCACTGAGGTGCCGCACAAAAATTTGTCCCACAAGATACCACCTTGCAGACTTGGGGTAAAATATTGTGGAGTAGGGGATTGATAATGGACAGAAATCAAAGTAGGAATAAAAGAGTCATTTTGAGACAGGCTGTTGTATTAGTAAAATTGTGACAGAATTAGTTCTTGGCTTCAGCCTCAGCAAAACCCTCATCTATTTATCATCACTAATGACTTAAAGTGATGAAAGTATCAAATGTTACAACTAGGCAAGGAGGAGGTCATGGCTTTCCTCTTTCATTTTAGCCCCGTCTCAGTCATTCACAACAATTTTTCTAAAGTGTGTTGCTACCACTCTTCAATTAGACTTAGTTCATCAAAACCCCAATGATAAAGTCAATTCCAAGGTTCTTTTAACTGAACAAGAGAGGACCTTTATTACCAAAGGGTGGGGAAAGGGAAATGCTAAATTTTACTAGATATTGGCAAAGTGCCAATTTTGGGGAGTTTCATGGAAAATCTGTCTCTGTGACTAAACAAGATCTTTCATGCTATTTTCCGAAACTCTTCTGTTTACCTATGCATCATGTCTCTATTGACATCTTGTTTGTTATATCTTCCCTCTCACTGTAGGTGGAAATACTTTCCACTTCCAGGTCTTCCTGCAATCCCTGCCTCTGGTGCTAATTTTATATCCCAACCCTGTGCCATGTCAAGCATTGCTAGCCAGGAGTTGCCCTTTACTGTGCAGCACATAGGTGGCACTTCAGGTCCTCAATAATATAAGCAGCCAGCAGTTGCATCACTCACCAATGAGGGTGTCGTGTAATTCTTCAGAGAGTGAGACATAGAGGACTCCAATAACAAGGGCCATGATATGCTCATATTCAGTTGAATCCAGTATAGGCCATGTCATGCAAATACCATAGGAGATTATAAGTGCTGCAAGATTAATGAACTCATATCTTTCCACCCCACACCACCTAAGAAAAGCAGCAGTATGTTGGAGAATAATTATAGTTCAAGGTGAGAGAACATCAGCTCCGTGCTCTTGTGCAGTCTGAGATCCAAGGTTGTCCTTGTCTTTGTGAATTGTAGCCTGCAGGTGCCACTTTTAAGGTCACCTAGGATTACTTCTGGTTCACAGAGATTACTATCATCAATTTGCAGTGACCAATGACATGGTCAAGTTTGACTCTGTTTAAAGATAAATTTAACCTGTGCTATGAAAGTGTCTGATTAATGTAATTGCCTCTTGAAGGGTCTTGCATCACTCAAATAGAGCCCACGTGCTCAGACAGAGAAAAGAAACACTCCCGGTCTTATTGCATTCATTTTCCACCTCCAGTGTGCATTTATGAATCATACGAGTATAGAAGGTGGGAATGGTTATGGGTATGGAAGGTGCACTTGGGATAGTGTATCCTACAGTTATCCTCAACACTGACTATCCCAAGCTGCCCACTGACCATGTCCAATGCCCTGGATTGATAGCAGACACCGCCCTTGACTTAATACATAACTGTGCTGACTGAAAGATGTGTCACTTTACTTGATTGAGGAGCATTCCCCTTAGACTTTAAGATACGGCCATTTGGTTGAAGCACTTTCAGTACAATTGTGACAGGCACATGGTGCAGATTTGACATTAGTGTAGCATGTAGTCATACAGCAGCATGTCCTGTCCCTTGACTGATCACTGCTGACAACCGTGACCCTCTGCCTGGATTTGTGTTTGTGCTGAAAAACAAGTGAAGACAGAGGTTCTGTGAGCCTTTAACCTCTGGCTGAGGGATCAAAGCACAAAAAGACATGATTGATGTTGTGATCATCCCAGCAGGTGCAAAGTGAGTGAACACTCAGACAGAATGGGAAAAGCCCAGGGAGTTCCCTGGTCCAGTCCATGAGATGGTTTCTTGAACTTGCGCACTAAGTATCCTGGCATAATCATTCCAATGAAAGGTGCCAGTATGCTTCAAGGTGCAGAATTGTATTGTAAGTGGCTTGGAGATGTGTCATCAGTGTGTGGTGAGGCTGGTATAAATCCATGGATGCCAACATCTGCAATTAGGGGTGTGGCCTGTTGCCGTCCATGGGCCATGTTGTGAGATGTTGGCTGCTCCAAGGCGGAGGGCTTTAGGAATGAGTGTGAACTGGAGTTGTCAGATACCCACTCCGACTTTCATCTCTGGAATTGCTGGCATATACTTTCTATCCAGCGGGTGGGAGAATGGGAAACTGCTTATAAAAGAGGGATAATAGACAATAATTGCAAGTAATGCATGCAAAATGGATGCAAATAAGTTTTTATCATTCACAAGCAAGAATTCATCTTGCCCTTTGACACTTTGTTGGGAGAATTGAATGATTTGCTCTCAACATTGAGATTCTCAATACCGTTGATCTCGCAGGATCTTTGTAAATCTTGTCAATGTCCATATTGTTTAGGGGCTGGGAAGATTCTGTCCAATAAAATGCAACAACAAACACTCACAGATACAGGTAATGAGCTCACAAAGAAAAAGGACAGGGTGTGAGGGTGAGGGTTGTCTGGTGCAGACAGGATAGAAGAGTTGTTAAATTTTGAGGATGAAAGACCTGAGTCTGACTAATTTAGTTGGTGTCTTGATTCATCTGTAATGGTGAAGGTGGTGATGTCTTGGTGTTCTCAGTGGATTGTTGTTGTTCCAAATTACTTTTTGGCTGCTAGTTTCTGACCATGAGAGACGGTGTGTGTGTGTGTGTGTGTGTGTGTGTGTATATATGTGAAGACTTTCCAATAGCCTCGTGTTATCAGTCCACATTATTTTCTATTTCTTGTTTCCCAAACAATGCTGTTCATACGTTGTTCCATTGTCAATTTTGGTTGACTGATAATCTTCTGAAAATCAAGCCCTCCTTTTCGCAAAGATGTCACAAAAGTTTAAAAGAAATCTGTGAAATCCCCAAATTACCTGCTTTTCAGATCCAGGTTTCTGCACTTCAGAAGAATTGTTGCTTCTTACTGGGAATTAGATTCTCATTACAGTTAAGCAATTAAATTAAATTGAATAAACTCTACAAATGAAAACTTTAAACCCCTTAACAATACCTTCTTAAACACACACAACACACACAAAAACGTATAAACATGGAGATAAGAAACACACAGGCAGACAGAAACTGGAAAAAGAGTTCTGTAGTCATTGTTGACAAGATCTGTCGGTTGGTTCTTGCTGATCCAAAGTTTCTCTTCAACCTTCCTTTTTCCTGAATTCTTTCATTAGTTTCAAGAGGGACAGGGTGACTCTGCCGCTTGTATAGGGTCTCTGACTTATCCAATTCAAAGTCATAACTTGCAGCAATTGCTGGAGGAAAGATAAGCTAGTTTTCTTCTGGTTCAAAGTGGTTTAATGGAGAGAACTGACAGAGTTTTGAGCTGCTATGGAACTGTTGGTTTCTCTTCTGGTCTGAGCAACCTCTTTCTGTCTTATTCGCAGCCCATGCTATTCAGTTACCTGACAACCAATCACATGGTTTTTGGAAGGCAGAACATCTTTCTCATTGGTAATTGTTCCTGGTCCACCAGCCAATCACTTCACTTGTAAGCATCCCCACTCACTCCCGGCTCTCACTCATTTGCACATTGCTGGACCCCACAGATGCACAGAGTTCACAAAAGCTGTCAAATTCCTGGTGTTCAAAACATGCAGTCACCCTTATAAATCCTTCAAATCAGTTACTTATCATTTCAGGCCACAGTTTTAAAAAATGCAAAAATAAAAAGACACTTTTTTACACTTTCTTTTCAAATGGATAAGTTGTAGGCAACTTTTCCTTTCTTATTTTCTGTGGTTATCATTCAAGTGTAAAACAAGAAATGTAGGTATCTTGGCATCTCCCTGAGTTTCAGTGCCTCTTGATTAAAATGGTAATTCTGATGCAGCTGGTTTTGTATATTTCATGGAGATTGCTTGGACTTGTCAGCTGATTACAACAATCCTTTTCGGTCAGATAGGCCTTTTAAAAACCATTTCCAATCTGCAAAAACTTCAGGTGTTAAAGTCAAATAATGAAAGTAGAGTATTGATTGCCCATTTTGACTTCAATCATAACTCAAGTTTGATAATGTACAAAAGCCATTTGGAAAAATAATCTGTGAGGAGGACTGAAAAAGCTAATTTTAACAATATTGTCAAAAAGTATACAATAGGATATAGATAAAGTATGTGGCAGTAATGTGGTGGAATAACATGAGGCAATGTGAAATCAGTTAATTTGTTACAGAGAACAGGGAAGTTTGAATATTTTATTAAATGATGAGAAAGTATTAAATATTGGCTATTAGAGTGACTTCATTGCCCATGGACCAAAAAAAAATGCATAAGTTATTACCATGTAGGTTCAGCGAGCAATTCGTAAGGCAGTTAGTACATTGATCTTTTTTGCAAAGTGTTTAGCATACAATACTAAGACTATGGAGAGAGTGAAGAGCATCAAGTTCCTCGGAGTGACGATAACCGACAACCTGTCCTGGACTTCCCATGTAGATGGGACAGTCAAGAAGGCATAAGGACGCCTCTTCTTCCTCAGGCAGCTCAGGAAATTTGGCATGTCCATAAGGTCCTTCACCACCTTCTACAGATGCACCATTGAAAGCATACTTTCCGGGTATATAATGGCCTGGTATGGCAACTGCTCTGCCCAGGACCATAAGAAACTACAGAATGTGGTGTGCACAGCTCAGACTATCACGGAAGGCAACCTTCCATCCATAGGCTCTATTTACATGGCTTGCTGCTGTGGAAAGGCGGCCAACATCATCAAAGACCCATCACACCCCGGTAATGACCGCCTACAACCTCTTCCCTCAGGCAGAAGATACAGAAGCCTGAACACATGCACAAGCACGTTCAGGAACAGCTTCTTCCTGGCAGTTATCAGACTGTTGAATGGACTGCATCCTCAAATAATGTAACCTGCAATGTAACATGTGTGTGTCTAAGTCTTTTTGATCTGTTCATCCTTTGCTTGCTGTGATCTACTTGTACTGCTTGTAAACAAAGCTTTTCACTGTATTTTGGTACACATGACAATAAGATCAAAATCAAAACCTTGCTGTTATTGGACGTGGGTTCATTGTGGACTGCAAACACTTTTGTCTCCATAGCATACATCTGCTACCTTCAACATTTATTCTCTTCACCATGCTGCAACTTAGCAGCAGTATGCATTGCGTACAAGATGTGCCGTAGCATCACACCAAGGCTCATTCAACAGCGCCTTCCTAACCCATGACCTCTAATGCCTAGAAGAAAAGACCAGCAGTTGTATCAGAACACCACCATCTGCAATTTTTACTTTAAGTCACACAACATCCTGATTTGGAACTGTATCACCATTCTTTCAATGCTGTTGAGTGAAAATCTTGGAGATTTTGAAGGTAAATCTTTACTCTTACTTTTACTCCAAGGACTGCACCAGTTTAAGAAGGAAGCTCAACATCAATTTCTACAGAACAATTAGAGGTGGGAAAAATGCTGGCCTAACCAGCAATGCCTACATCCTGTAAACAAACATG
>NC_063336.1:52052628-52070213 GCF_021869965.1 Rhincodon typus
AAACGTCAGCCTCTCTGCTCCTATGATGCTGCTTGGCCTGCTGTGTTCATCCAGCCCTGCACCTTGTTGTCTCATGAAAAAAACGTTGTCATTTTTGCCGTTCCATTGGCATCTGCAGTTGGAAACGGTTCAAGCCATTCTGAGAATTTTGATCCATTCTATTTTATTTAATGAGTTAGCATTGCACATAAAGGCAATGGAATTATATGATGTGCTTGGTCTATTTACCAAACCTTCCCTCCAACAAGCACATTACAAATGCATTTTGTAGCAGAAGGTGAAAATCTTAATCCTTTTCCATAAATTACACAAATAATTTCTTAAAACAGAAGCAGTTTGCACTCATTAACAATTTCTTAAAGGAAATTTACAATTTGGTGATTATTTTTTCATAAGCTGATAGACAAAGAATGAAAACCAAAAGAACTGTGGATGCTGTATATCAGAACAAAAACAGAAGTTGCTGGAAAAACTCAGCAGGTCTGGTAGCATCTGTGAAGATAAAATCAGAGTTAATGTTTTGGGTCCAGTGACCCTTCCTCAGAACTGATGGTAGCTGGGAAAACGTCAGTTTGTATGCAGAAAATAGAGAGCTGGGGGGGTCGCTGGGGTAGGGAGTAAACGATAGGTTAGAGACTAAAGAGAGAGAAGAACAGTTGGACAGACAAAAGAGTTGATAATGATCTGGCTAGGAGGGTGAATAGTTGTTGATGGGGACTGTTAGTGAGTAATAATAGGTAGTGTGTAATGGCAGGCTATGAGATCACAAGGCCTGGTGTGTGGGGTAGGGGCTAAGACATGGGAGAGTTTAGGCCCTAAAATTATTGAACTTGATATTGAGTCCAGAGGGCTGCAGGCTCCCCAAGTGGAAAATAAGGTGTTGTTCTTCCAGCTTGCAAAGAATGAGACTTGATTATTTAAATATGAGATTTGCCATCTTCACTTATTGCCATTCAACATTTTAAGGCTGAAGTAAAATGTCAGGTTGTAATTGTGGTTAATCTGCAAATTGATCATTTAAAGTTGATAATCGTCTATTTGAGCTGAACGTTCATTTGGTTTTTGAGGTCCTATGCAGAACGAATTTCATATACAGCAAGGAAATCTGCTCCTTGACTTGGAGATCCCATTAACATCTGTTATCTGTTGTCTCACAGCCTCTGAAATGTTGCTCCAGCTTTAAAAGTGCTTATTTACATATGCTCCTCTAAACTACATTGTGTTTTTTCAAGTGGTGATCAGGGACAATTTTATTGTAAGATTCAGGAGTTTTTGATTTTCTTCCTATGCTTTTATATTGTTTTGTGATGTAGCTATTGCTTTTGATCCCTTCCCTATGAAATGCCCGTTGCCATAGAGTCTGATTGCATGACTCGTTTTAGTTATTGACTTGGATATCTTCATGAATTCTGATAATACTTTCATCCTTTTGGTCCTTCAGGTCAGTCATGTGCGCAAGGGATATCTGACTATAGATTTGCACCATCTCCGAATATGGTAATATGTATAACCGATACAGTGGAGAGAAAGAGAAAAAGATACTGGAATTCATGAAAGTAGCCAAATGAATGACTGAGATATGGGGAAAGAATCATGAAGAATGTTGAATGAAGTTTAGTTGCATTAAGTATGTAGAAAATATCATTCCAAGAGAAGTTATCAAAGAACATTTGAACTTGAATATTGTTGCAGAATGATTCGTGTTTAACCAAATGGAGGTGTAGGGAATATGAATATAAGCTAATGCTCCCATACACATTTACTCCCTCTCTTTCCTTACCCCGCCCCACTCCCTGCTTCTCTCTATCTCTCTTATGCACATACATTCTGTAAGGCAATGTAATATTTACTCTTGTATCGTGTCAATCATCAAACTGGTTCTAATAAAGCCCCGTGTGATGGGCTTTGTCTCATGGTTGTGAAATGGGCATCAAAGAATAAATTATTACCCTGACTGAAGAAATGCAATAAGGGTATGAGGACAGGAAGGTAGCACTGGGGAGATATTGGTCACTTTATAGATTCTTTCTTAAAGTCTGGAGCTATGTTGGAGCTGTGACAGAACTGTGTCCTATTATTTCTGAGACCCTAAAGATGAGGGAGTTGGAGATAAGACCCAAGACATCTATTTGTATTCCTTTAAGACTAACTTTGAAAAAAAGCTAGAGAGAATGTATCTGGCCATAGCTTTGAACAAGGCCATGATGTCAATAGAAACTGATTATATGAGGCAAAGCCAGGAATTGCTTTATATATAGGAAGGAAACTGGTACAGAGAAAATACTTAATAAACAACTCACCATTACAGACAAGAGTAGCTTAGCCATCTGATCCACAGGTGTACCAGGGAATCTATTGATCGACTGACTACCTGAGGTAGATCCTGTTCCAAGGGATTTCTAAGCAACCATTGCCATTGTGACCATGTACTATTGTTTAGTAATCTAATAAAACTGGGCCACATTAAGTGGAATGGTATCTAAGTTATTGTGTGCCATTAATATCCAGACAAGAATCTCTGGACACAATAAGGAGGTTTTAAGTGAACGTTTTTCAGTTCAGGATCAATCTGAGGAGACGATCTGAAACATGTGGCCGTGGTGTCTTGACAAGGAAATAACAGGGAGATTTCTCTGCATTTTTAATATTGTTGTAGATGAAACTAATGGAAGAAAACAGATTCATATGTGTTACAGCCCGAGAAATAGCACTTGGATGCTGATCAGAATGTCAGAGAATTGCGGACCATGAAGTTCAAGAACTCTGAGTAATCAGAACTGTTCATATTGGAGATTTATTAAGAATACTCAGAATCCAGACCAATATTTTGATAAGGTTAACTATCAAAATAGTTCATTGGGTGTAACTTTACCACAGGGAATTCAGCAGTTCAGAAAGAGTTAACTTCACCTTTTCCAGGACAAGTGAGCATGACCAACAAATTTTGGCTTTCCTATTGTTACTCAGATCTCATGAAAAATTAGAAAAGGACAACGTCCAATATTTTGATTCCAGTGATGAACCTGGCATTTTCCTGCCTTTGTTTCCACCTCTATCTAGCTCTGATAAATGACAGCACTGATCCTGGACAACCCTCCACTCTGCAAGATGAAAATACAGTGAGTTAGTGCAGTCACTCAGGAGGTGGGTTTCATGTCTTTGGAAAATGGCTTTACTTTCAATTACTGCCTCAAAGAGGAAAATCTGGTTCCATACTTTTTGTCTGAATGTGAATGAATATTGGTTTTAGTTTGTATATAGTTGTTATGGAAGAATCAAAGAGATCGATCATAAGACTAATCCCCAATGTCAAGTATATCTGATGAAGTACTTGTTATATTTAATAATTGTATCTCCTCAGACATCTTCAGATGTTTTACCTATTTTCTTTTGCACAAGACACCACCCTTTCCAGATAATCTGTATAGAAAGCTGCAAAATCAGGAGGTGTCACTGTACCTAAAAACTCCTTCTTTGGTTTTGTTATTAATTTGAGTTTACACGTTGTCACTTTGACTCAAAAATATTCTTAAAAGCAAAGAAAACATTCAAAACTTTTGGATTTATACATAGTTGAATGTAATGGTTGCCATTCCAGTTCTAGTATTGGCATAAGGCAGTTTTTGAGGGTACTCTTGAGAGCTTGCTTTATATTGTTTGGAGAAATGCAATTACTTAAAATGCTGTAATCATATGAGCTATACCTCTGCTGCAAGTACATTTAGGGTACTCCATGGCAGCCATTAAACTAGGGCAGGCAATGGCCTCATGGTATTATCGCTGGACTGTTAATCCAGAGATCCAGATAATGTTCTGGGGATCTGGGTTTGAATCCCGCCATGGTGGAATTTGAATTCAATAAATATCTGGAATTAAGAGTCTAATGATGACTGTAAATCCATTGCCGATTGTTGGGGAGAAACCCATCTGGTCCACTAATGTCCTTTAGGGAAGGAAACTGCCATTCTTACCTGGTCTGGCCTACATGTGACTCCAGGCTCACAGCAAAACTGGTCTGAACTGCCCTCTGGAAATTAGGGATAGGCAATAAATGGTGGCCTAGCCAGCGACGCCCTCATCCTGTGAATGAACAAGATAAAAAAACTCAGACACCTGTCAGAGCATATGAGAGTCAGCTACAGTGAAAAGGAATTTTTGGGTGAAAAACTTGAGACTTGCGTAGAAGAGAAGTCACCTCAATTGTACATGGTGAATGTGAAGGACCAGATATATTGTCACAACTGAAGAGGTACATATGTACAACTAGAGAAGCTTTCTCCTTCACTGCATTGGATCCAGACAAAGTGATCCAACAACCTGTACAGAATACAGAATGACTATTCGTAGCAGAGGTTCAGTGTTTCCCAGCAACAGAAATAGATCAGCAAAAACAGGTGTCATAGCAACAGCACTCAACATGGGAGCAACACTCTCCAGAGAAGGAACATCCCCTCAGGGATGAGCAAATTTCAGATGAACAGCCAATGACAGTGCACATATGTGCCATTAGGAGACCTGCACTAATTAAAGACTACGTACATATGTAATGCAGAGAAGACTCTATGTAGAACAGACCAATGTTAACACCATTCTGTTAATGAGTAATCGTTAACTTTGTGACCATATATAATGGATACTGAGGTAATTCGTAGTTGTAAATAATAGTGTACTTTTTTTTAATGAAGGGGGAATGTTTTGAGAAATATAATTATACTTTCCATACTGGCTGACTTTCTGTGTTCAAAGTCCTTTACTTCTGTTATTTTGTGAGCAGTCAGTTGCAGCCATTGTGCACATCCCTTGAAATAGTTATCACAATATTTTAAAATGTAGTTGCTGTTTTTTTTAAACTTACTGTTAAACTGTTAAACAGATTGATTCTTGGAGATAATTCTTTTCAGCTTATAATGGAGAAACAAAATATGTATTATGTATGTATACAGTTAACTGACATGAGAAGGTCCCCTGATGGCAGTATGTCTTACATTTTAGGTTATGTCTTGTATTGTTTGTTATTTCTGTCAATTGCTGTGCTTTGGAGGGTCTGGAAATAAATCACTTCAGTTATCACAAAATGTAAGTTCAGATGTAAAGCCTGACAAATTTGAGGTAATTGTGTCTTTTTGGTTTATCATTTCAATTAGAAATTAAACGAACTGCTCACTTGAATGACAATGCTTCTTTTTTGATACAATTGTGATGAGGGTTTCATTTTGTTTCGAACTATGCATAGGAACTGAAGCAGACAATAATTGCATGAACTCTAAATGCAGAAGTAAAAAGTATGAAATGAAAAACAATTTAAATCCTCCCTGCTGTTTTTGATTGAGTTCTGCTTTAGGCCTGCGTGTTGACCAGATGTCATGGGCCATGAGAAGGAATTGTGGCATAACTCCCAGCATCTTGTACATCTATTAGGAACAGGGAAATGTGGTTTACAATTCCCCACTCCGACTGAGGTAGAAATGCTTCTTCTAGCATATTTGCTTTTTATATCTATGCTGTCCTAATTTGGCACAGGAAGTAGTGAATGCTGATGCTGTCAGATGCCCTGATCCGATAGAACATGTGCTCTTTCACTGAAGTGCTTGTCAAGGTCAGCCACCATGTCTTTGGCAGCTTCGTGAAGGCAAGAAATGTTTATGCTGCTTTTTTCAACTTGCTGCCAATCTTTGATATGTCCTGTCATTTTGAAGGAATGTTATATAGTGGTTTTGTTTTACTGCTGCTGCTATGGCATCAATCTCAGCCAAGTATTTGTTGAATATTATCGTAAATTTGAATTCTCAATTTTGTTACTTCTGATAAACAGGCAACGGTAAATGACTTTCTACAGAATTTTTAATAAGAATCTTTCACTATCACCAAAGTCAGTGACCATAAAATCAGGAAAATTATAATTGTGCAATCTGCACTCTCATCAAAACACCAGCACCACACAATTGAGGGAAATCGTCCTTGGAGTTTTAAATCCATGACTTTTTTTCCAAATAATAGATTGGGACATCAGAACAGTGACTGGTTGCAGCAACCACGTTCATTTGTCAGTTTCACATCATAGCCCAGTCTTTAAGACAAACCAAAGGGCTTTCTCCTTCCAATTATTCTGCATTTATAAAATTACAGAGGAATTTAATGCAGAAGCAAGCACAACAAGGAATCAACAGAACCAAGATCTGCAAAGAAACAGTTTAAATTAACTTACAGCTTTCCCCCGTAGATGGTGTACTTAAAGCAGCTCGATGAGTAGCGTACGGTTCAGAATAACAGCACCAGCATGGGATTTGAAACCTTATTCTGGCTGAGGGACATTTGACCAGTCTCTTCACCCTGCATTATCGTAAAATCACAACATTAGTCATTATTCAGCAATCCACAAACGGCCAAGGATATTGCAAGAAGGAGAAGAAAAGACTCTAATACATCCAAAGTTATTTATATTTTCACAACATTGGCTACCTTAATGGCCACTTGAACCCCAACATTAAACACTGCATTAAAAACTGTGTTAAACTAATCAAACAGTATCATATTATGACATCTAAATTTGGCAACACATTTTGAATTAATTGATTTGAAGATTTCTGGGTCCAGAACGGAGATACTCCATGATTCATGGCACCTCTTTGCTGATGTGAATCACATCACTTTTAGAAATTGGCCAGACTCCGTCATAATTGTGGAGCGTTTCAAATGCCCAGCCACAATGGGGCTGGAATTGTAAAGATTGTTGTCTTACTGCCTGGATCCTAATTTCAATCAGTTAAAGTTTGCTAGAGAGAGGAATTTTGTTGGGGAGAGTCCTAACATTGGGTCCTGCCCATCATTTTAGAGGTTATGACAGCTTAGGAAAATCTGGCCTCAACAGGAATCCAATTACCATTTAAGGTTATTGCCCAGTAAGCAGCAACATCATGGCAGTCAATTAGGAGAACAGCAGAGGAAGATCAGATGGTAGTCAAATTTGTTAATTATGTCCCATAACATCTTAATATTAGAATTTATTTTATGTTTTTTGTTATAATTGAATAGCTTGGCTAAACTAATCAAGTGTCACTTTGACCTATGATTTGTCTTGGCTGTCTTCATTCTGTTGCCATCCTTACTTAATAGATTTTAACAGGAGCTTCACCTGTTATCATTGACTAGAAGAAAGTTACTGATGACTTTCGACAACTTCACTGAAGTCTGCACTCATCCTGTTTAAATCCAGATTCACTCAAAGGAAAAATAAAACTGTTTTTAATGCACGAAATAGCCCGGGAAATGAACTTTGGCTGGAATTTCCCACTTGCGTAGAACCACAACAAATTTGGTTGTCAGTTGAAGATGCCAAGCTCTGTAGTTGAATGTCCTAATGGCTACTAATTTACCTAATCTTACCTTCTTTATCCTGAGAAATCAAAAACAATGATAGAGAGAGGGAGAGTGAAGAAAATGTTCTCAATGGAAAACATCTGTCTGTAGTAGTATTACAGTTCTTAAGTGACTTTAATCTCAGCGAGTATTATGAAATATTTGATTGGGTTTGGTTACTCCTAAAAATCTCTTTCTCTTCTCATTATTTAGATTCCAAATTAAGTTAAAGGTATTTATTGTAAATCAAATTAGCATTTGCAATGTAAGCTGGGCAATAAAAATAAAGCAAGTGATAAATGGTAGAGGCTAGAATCATAGCGTAACACAGCAGGAGATCCAAGGCCTTTGGCAGAAATACAGCTTTGGCAGTTATGGACGCAGGAGATTTGATTTGACAATCTTCCTTGAGTTAAGTGTTGGGAGGCTGCAATTCTGGTTAGAAGAGCCGGAAGAGTTGTGCAGCACACTACACAGACCAGCAAACTTTGCCAAAAACAGGGCATTGCTTCTAATGGCTTTGAAAGTTACAAACACACTTAATTTATTGACCAGTAGTTTATTCTGAGGACCAACAAACCAGTTCAGCCAGATAAGTTGGTTTAATATTCATTTTTACATTCTGTTAACAACACAGCCTAGTTCATTACATTTGTTGCAGGAAGAGAACAAATTACTAAATAGTTTATTAACTATCATTGCAGTTTCCAAGTTTGCTTGCAGCTATCAATTGCATTCACATAAAGCCCTACATTCAAACTATTTCATTATGCTAACTGAAAAAAAAAGATATTAATCCCTTAATGTTTAATTAGCATGCATATCATTGCTCCTATGCAGAGTCCAATGTTGCTGTACATTTTTTGGAATGAAGGAGAGATGTTGGCTGGCTAATTGATGATAATAAGTATCTGATCCAGTTGCGGCTTTTTGCAATATAATGAGGCAGTTGGAAACTATGAAGCTCATCTGAACTTAAATAAGCCAGTAGTCAACCACTGATGGGAAGATTTAGCTGTTTATTCAGCATTGAAATATCCCACTAGTGTTTTCAATATGTTTTGTGAACTATGGAACGTACAAATTAGAAGTAAGAATAGCTAATTTGATTACTCGAACTTGCTCAACTATACAATAAGAAGATAACTGACCCGATTGTACATTTCCTGCCAACATATGATACACTTTCACTCTGTTATATCAAGAATCTATCTACCTCTGTCTTAAAAATATTCAGTAATGTGCCTCCACTGTTTTCTAGTCAAGAGAGTACCACAGACACGGCACCTAGTGAGAGAGAAAAAAAAATTCCTCAACTCTGGATCTTGCACGGGTGACCCTTTTTTTTAAGCTGTATTCCTAAGATCTAGTCTCTCCAAAAATGGGAAACATCCTTGGAGCATAAGAGAAAAAGATGCAGGAGCCAAAGTAGACCATTTAACCTCTTGAGTCTGTTCAGTCATTCAATGAGATTATGGCTGATCGGACTCACCATCCTCACCTGAATTTCCTCCATTTTCCTTAAAATCCTTGAATCCCTTACTGCATAAAAATTTGTAACTCTCAGCCTTGAATATACTTCAATGACCCAGCCTTACAGCCCTCTCCAGTTAAAAAAAATCCACAAATTCACTGTCCAGTGAGAGAAGAAATTTGTCTTCATCTCTCTTTAAAAAAATGATCCCTTATTCTGAGATTATGGCCTTTGATTCTAGACTCTGGCCCAAGGGAAATAACATTTCCACAAATTTCATTATCCAAATAGCTACGCTGTAATACTGCCATATTCTATTGCTTTGTAAGCTTCTCCCAATGCCACCCCTACTCCAAAAATTAGTTTAAAGCCCTTTTTACAGCCCTATTCAATTTGCCAGGACAGCGATTCCAGCACGGTTCAAGTGAGACCCATGCCATCAGAATAAATCCCTTTACCTCAGTATTGGTGCCAGTGCCCCATGAACTGAAAGCCATTCCATCCACATCAAACTTTGAGACAGGCATTTAACTCCTTGAATTCATTCTATGCCAATTTACCTTAGAGAATCTGCTTTCTACATTACATTGGACAGAAAGGAAGGAAACTAGCCATCAGAATACATTAATATCAACTAGCAGCAAAACAGCACGATGAACTCTCCTTAATATTGGTGCACTCAGGCAATGAAAGCCATCAGTTTAACTGGGACAAGGTAACCATAGTAGCCCAAGCCAAACATAGACACGCACGGGAATTCCTAGAGGCTTGGTTCTCCATCCATACTTCAATCAGCAATCATGTAGAATTGGACACCATATACAAACCCATACAGAGCAAAACCAGAAAAGACACTATTCACCATAACGGACCAGACTGTATAAATTCCAAGCGGAGTAGAATAACATCACTTCATCGGAAGCTCCACTGATGATGTCACCTAGCATGGTGACAAAACGTTTGAACGAGAACAAGCCAGCTCGGTGAGCAAGTCAACAACCTCACCCACAACCCAAGCTGTAGATCTTCGCCAAAACTTTAATCTGCTTTCTAATTTAGCTCATAACAGTTCAAAATCTTTTGGGTAAACCTCACTTCTAGTCCTAACAATGTTGTTGGCACCAATATGGATGACAACTACTGGAACAGCCCCCTCCTTCTCCAAGTTCTTCTCCAGCCCTGAGGAAATGTCTATAAGCCTAGTACCAGACAGGTAACACAACCTTTGAGCCTGTCGCTCATGGCTGCAGGGAACAGTATCTATCCTCCTAATTATACAGTCTCCTATTACAACTACATTCCTATTTTCACCTCCTACTTAAATGGCTCCCTGAACCAAAGTACCATCATCAGTTTGCTCGTCCTCCCTGCTGTCCCTATTCTTGTCCACACAGCCTGCAAGAACTCATAATTGGACAGCTGGAGGTGCTAAGGCTTCTTCTTTTTAACCCCCTGGGTTCTCATACCTGCCTCAATCTGCAGTCAATCCCTGCTGCCCCGATCAGAGACCAGTTTTGAATTCCCTAGTCTGAGCATGTGACTGGCCTCTGGAACAAACTGTCCAGATAACTTTCCCCTTGCCTGGTGTAGTGCAACATTTGCATCTTAGGCTCCAGTTCCTCAATGCGGATCTAAAGTTCCTTGAGCTGCAAGTAGTTTTTGCAGATGCATTCACTCTGGATTGCACAAGAGTCCCCCAACTTCCACATTTTGCAGCAGCAACACATCACCTACCCTGCTATTACTATTGTATTTAACTTAACTTATAAATTAATTATTCAAGATTCCCCACTCTTTACACTTTACTATAATGGTATTACATTTTATAAACTAAAAAGACAGAAAAAGCCAGAGTCAATCTAATGCTTAAGCAGGTATTTTTTATGAAAGGAGCAAACACTAGAGACCTAAACTGAAACTGAAGACCTGATTATTATTTTAATGACAAGAAACATTCACCAATTCTACTCCTCAATCAGTTTCTTTCCCAGTTCCTACAGCATGCTATAGCTTGTGATGTCAGTCCAATGCTGATCTCACTGCAGGTCAGCATCTTGATCCGCACCATTTATCCTCTCCCACTCACATCTCACTCTGGAAAGTTTACTTCTTACTGTAAACCCTGATTAAGACACCGCTTTGCACCGAATTTCCACTTTGAATCAAATTTTCAACAGTGCAGTCAGTATACTCATTCAAGTTTTACCTTACAGCTGCAGTCTCCTGTTGACCATGCTCCACCGTGTCAGGCTCCCTCGGGACCTTTTACATTTGGTCACCTCTCACGTTTCTAAATTCCAATGGATTTAAGCCGATCCTGTCAAATCTTTCCCCACATGATAAACCCCTAATCTCCGGAATCATTTGAGAGAACCTTCTGTGAACTATTTTTAATGCAACTAAGACCTTTCTTAATGGAGTTCTCTGTCCTTCACAAACACTTGAAGGTTAACATTACTGAAGAGGACACTCAATGTTTAACTAAACGCCAGTAAATTACGAAATTGAAAATGCAAACGCCTCAACAATGCTGTCTTGCTGATCTTCATTCGTATCACTCAGAGTTTAATGCCTCTAGTCTAACACTGTAAATTGAAATTATTACTTGATGTCAGGACTGTATGTTCTGATAAATATAACAGACGTTCTTGCCGTTGTTACTTCCTTCAGGTTACTTTTGTATTGTTGAGAACCTGTTTCTTATGTGCCCACAATCCATGGCATTGGCAGTCCTCTCATCTCCTGCACATTATAGAGAGGCATTGAACTGCCCTCATAGGAATTATGTGTTCAGCTAGCATCTTTTTTGTGGTGGGCTTTCTGAGTTTTGTGTCCCATTGCCCTTTAATCAAGAGCTAGCCATTCTGAAATGTCTCTCACCTACTACTCTCAAGTTCTTCTCCTTCCTGAATTGTGAATTATTTGCTGTTCCTGCATCGGCCAGGTAAGTTTCTGGGCTGGTGTGTGCGAATGATTAAGTAGGTAAATTTCTATTAGCAGTCCCTGATGCTCCTATCTCTTTATCTCTCTCTGCAAAATGTTTCTTCTTTCTGGCTACTGTGGGGATAAAATAATGAGAACAGCAATGAGTTTCCTGCTTAAGCTCATATTCCCCAGAGTATGAGCCTTGAAACAGAGAAAGCATTACTGATATTTGAACATTACACCATAATTTATAATAAACCATCCATGGGTGCAGACCCTACCACATCCCTGTAGCCTAAAGCATTAGCTGAGTTAGTCTGCAGGATATCGTCCTCCCCATGATATTAAGACACAGGCGTCTGCTGTGCCTGCTCCTTTAACCTGTCATTTTTGAGAAATGTGTGCAATCTTTTACTGCACTAGAAAAGAGTTCTTGTTACCGTCAGTAACAAACTGTTTCCTTTGATGACTATTTAATTCTCCTCATGGAATTGCTCCAGAGATAGTGAAGTCTCAAAGTGCATGCAAGCATTGCAGGGTTCTATAGTCATTTAATTACATCTTCCTTGCGCAGGTTTCACTGCAGTTCATTTAGTACAGACAGTGAAACTCTTGGATATGCGAATGCTATATTTAGGATAAATATTGGTTTACTTCAGAAATGTTGCAATGTCCAGTAATTGCATCTGGTGGAGTCAACAGCTTGGCAATGTTAGCACAGAGTAGGATATTCAGTCCATCAAGTCTACACTCCCATATGATTAGATTATAGCTGATATCTAGCTCAGAGCTACTTTCCTGCACTACATCTCCATAGCTGTTGATGTCATTGTCTCCAGAAATCTATTGATTTTTGTGTTGAACAATGCTCAATGATTGAGCTTCCATAGCTCTCTTGGGTAGAAAATTCCAAAGAAATCCCTCCTCATTTCAGTTCATAATAGCCTATCCTTTATCTAGGGATTAGGTTCCCTGCTTTAGACTGATCAGCCAAGGGTAATAACATCTCACCTATATTCACCAACTGCTTTAAGAATTTTGCAAGTTTCAGTGAGATCACCTGTCTCTCTTTAAAGCTCGAAGGAATACTGACCCAATCTCCTCCACCTTTCCTCCTAAAACTTAGAGATTAATCTGATGCCTCCATTGCACACTATGTGTGACAAGTCTATCCTCCTTAGATAAGGAATCAAAATTGTCCACAGTTTTCCAGATGAGGCCTCACTAAGACTCCATGCAACCGAGCTTAACATCTTTACTTCTGTATTAAAAACCTCTTGCAATGAAGGTCAACATTCTACTGACCATCTTAATTATTCAGGGCATGTAAATGCTAACTTTTAGTGACTTGTGAGCAAAGACACCCAGTTACCTTTGGACATCTGCACTTCCCTATGTCTTACCATTTAAGAAATATTCTGTCTTTCTTTTTTTCTTTCAATAATTTCTAATTTATTAATATTAATATTAACATTAGAACCTGTCATGTTCTAGCCCATTCATTTAGCCAATGCAGGTCCTTGTGAAACTTTCTTACAACTTCCTCACAACTTGCATTCTGACCCAGTTCATTGTCGTTACCAAATCTGGAAATATTAGAATTCATTCTTGTATCCAAAACAATTGTATAGATTGTGAACAGTTCTGGACCTGACATTGACCTTTGCAGTATCCCATTAGTGACAGCCTGACATCCTGAGAATGACATATTTATGCCTACACTCTATTTTCTGTCTGTTATCCAATTCACATTTAATACCAGTATATTTCTTTCAGTCCGATGCTACCTATGTTTATTTACTAACCTCCTACCGAGGATTTTATCAAAAGCCTTCTGAAAATCCAAATTCACCAAATCCACTGGTTCTATTGATCAATGCTACATTTGATATCCTCAAAAAATCTCCAATAACTTTGTCAAACTTGATTTCCCTTTCATAAATCCACATTTACCCTGCCAATTTTACCATTCTTTTCTAAACGCCCAGTGACCCCATCTAATCATCCCAGATTCTGTAATTTTCCATAATACTTACATCAAACTAACAGGTCTGTAGTACTCCAACCTCCCTCTTCCTCCCTTCTTAAATAGTGGGGTAATATCTGCTGTTTTCCAGTCCATGAGAACATTTCCAGAATCTAAAGAATTATGAAAGATAATCATCAACGCATGCACTATCTCTAGCTCCTCCTTCAACACTCTCTGGTGAAAGTCATCTAGTCCAGGGATTTTATCAACCTTTAATCCATTTGGTTTTCCAAGTAATACAACTTTATTAATACCAGTTCTTTTAGCTCCTCGGTTTCACTATTTCCTTGGATTTCAGGGCAATTTTATGTTTTTTTTGGTGAAGGCAGACCAAGGGCGTTGAATCTTATTGGGGTCTGAACACCATGGGCTAATTCAGATTTGTGACAGAATTGGACAAAAAGTCCAGGGAGGCCTATCTTGATGTCAGGAACATCTTGCTCCATCTTTTTATGCTTTTGTTGAGTGGTGTGAAGAATTTATCACAATATAGTGGGGAATTGCGAATTAATGGGAATTAGAGCTTGTAGAAATGCCTTATTAAAAGCTCAACTCACCTCATTAATATTCACCTTCCAATCTTACCAAATGCAACAAACAAGGTCGATGTCAAACATTTTTAACTTGGAAGTCAGAGTGAGTACCTGGTGCTTTCAGCTCATTGGCTGCTAGGACCATCCATGTTGCTCAGCACTAAACAGCATCTCTGGGTAACATCCAGTTGCCCTTGTCCACGGGCATTGGCATCTGGCATTTGTGTACCCCTTGCAAACATATTGCATCTCTCTGATCCAGTTACAAGACACTTAGGAAGCATGGATTAACATTATGGGGGACACCAATGACAAGGGTTGAAAAGCTGCAGCAGGGCCATTTTGCACATAGGCTCATCAATTAGATATAGCTCCATCTCAGGCTCCTTACAATCTCTCATTGCTTGCTCAACTCACTTAGCCTATACCTGCATGCTCACAGCATTCATGTCTTGTCTTCATTTGCCTGCCATGCCTGTTATTACATTGGTGCTTCAGCCAGAGGCAGAGACTATCAGCCTTCCTGCATGGTTGTGCTCTTTTGTAGAGATGCCCTGCTTGTCAAGCTTCTCAGTCAGAATTTATGTCACATGGACAGCATGATTTGTACTTCTGTGCCATTATACTGCCACCGAAGGGCAATGCTGGATTGCCAATGCTTGTCTGAATGCATAACACCTTTACAAATGTGGCACAGGTACAAGGAATGCCAGTCTTTTGGTGGATAACTGCAAAACTGGATAACTGGGAATGAGAGAGACTCGTGGTTGGTGTGTTGCCTCCCAGGTGCCAGGGTCCATGACGTCTCGGATCGTGTTTTTGGGATTCTTAAGGGGGAGGGGGAGCAGCCCCAAGTCGTGGTCCACATAGGCACCAATGACATAGGTAGAAAAAGGGATGGGGATGTAAGGCAGAAATTCAAGGAGCTAGGGTGGAAGCTTAGAGCTAGAACAAACAGAGTTGTTATCTTTGGTTTGTTACCCGTGCCATGTGCTAGCGAGGCGAGGAATAGGGAGAGAGAGCAGTTGAACACGTGGCTACAGGGATGGTGCAGGAGGGAGAGATTCAGATACCTGGATAATTGGGGCTCATTCTGGGGTAGGTGGGACCTCTACAAACGGGATGGTCTACACCTGAACCAGAGGGGTACCAATATCCTGGGGGGGAAATTTGCTAATGCTCTTTGGGAGGGTTTAAACTAATTCAGCAGGAGGATGGGAACCTGAATTGTAGCTCCAGTGTACAGGAGGTTGAGAGTAGTGAGGTCATAAATAAGGTTTCAAAGTCGCAGGAGTGTACCGGCAGGCAGGAAGGTGGTTTGAAGTGTGTCTACTTCAATGCCAGGAGCATCCAGAATAAAGCGGGTGAACTTGCAGCATGGGTTGGTACCTGGGACTTCGATGTTGTGGCCATTTTGGAGACATGGATAGAGCAGGGACAGGAATGGTTGTTGCAGGTTCCGGGATTTAGATGTTTCGGTAAGATCAGGGAAGGTGGTAAAAGAGGGGGAGGTGTGGCATGGTTAGTCAAGGACAGTATTACGGTGGCAGAAAGGACGTTTGATGACGACTCGTCTACTGAGGTAGTATGGGCTGAGGTTAGAACCAGGAAAGGAGAGGTCACTCTGTTGGGAGTTTTCTATAGGCCTCTGAAAAGTTCCAGAGATGTAGAGGAAAAGATTGCAAAGATGATTCTGGATAGGAGCGAAAGTAACAGGGTAGTTGTTATGGGGGACTTTAACTTTTCAAATATTGACTGGAAACACTATAGTTCAAGTACTTTAGATGGGTCAGTTTTTGTCCAATTTGTGCAGGAGGGTTTCCTGACACAGTATGTAGATAGGCCAACAAGAGGCGAGGCCACATTGGATTTGGTACTGGGTAATGAACCAGGCCAGGTGTTAGATTTGGAGGTAGGTGAGCACTTTGGAGATAGTGACCACAATTCAGTTACGTTTACTTTAGCGATGGAAAGGGATAGGTATATACCGCAGGGCAAGAGTTATAGCTGGGGGAAAGACAATTATGAGGTGATTAGGCAAGATTTAGGATGCATAGGATGGAGAAGGAAACTTCAGGGGCTGGGCACAATTGAAAAGTGGGGTTTGTTCAAGGAACAGCTACTGCGTGTCCTTGATAAGTATGTACCTGTCAGGCAGGGAGGAAGTGGTCCAGCGAGGGAACCATGGTTTACTAAAGAAGTTGAATCTCTTGTCAAGAGAAAGAAGGAGGCTTATGTAGAGATGAGGCGTGAAGGCTCAGTTAGGGCGCTTGAGAGTTACAAGTTAGCCAGGAAGGACCTAAAGAGAGAACTAAGAAGAGCCAGGAGGGGACATGAGAAGTCTTTAGCAGGTAGGATCAAGGAAAACCCTAAAGCTTTCTATAGGTATGTCAGGAATAAAAGAATGACTAGAGTAAGATTGGGGCCGGTCAAGGACAGTAGTGGGAAGTTGTGCGTGGTGTCCGAAGAGATAGGACAGGCACTAAATGAATATTTTTCGTCAGTATTCACACAGGAAAAAGACAATGTTGTCGAGGAGAATACTGAGATACAGGCTATTAGACTAGACAGGATTGAAGTTCATAACGAGGAGGTGTTAGCAATTCTGGAAGGTGTGAAAATAGATAAGTCCCCTGGGCTGGATGGGATTTATCCTAGAATTCTCTGGGAAGCTAGAGAAGAGATTGCAGAGTCTTTGGCTTTGATCTTTATGTTGTCATTGTCTTCAGGAATAGTGCCAGAAGACTGGAGACTAGCAAATGTTGTCCCCTTGTTCAAGAAGGGGAGTAGAGACAACCCTGGTAATTATAGACCAGTGAGCCTTACTTCGGTTGTGGGTAAAGTGGTGGAAAGGATTATAAGAGATAGGATTTATAATCATCTAGAAAGGAATAATTTGATTAGGGATAGTCAACACGGTTTTGTGAAGGGTAGGTCGTGCCTCACAAACCTTATTGAGTTCTTTGAGAAGGTGACCAAACAGGTGGATGAGGGTAAAGCGGTTGATGTGGTGTATACGGATTTCAGTAAAGCGTTTGATAAGGTTCCCCATGGTTGGCTATTTCAGAAAATACGGAGGCATGGGATTGAGGGTGATTTAGTGGTTTGGATCAGAAATTGGCTAGCTGTAAGAAGACAGAGGGTGGTGGTTGATGGGAAATGTTCATCCTGGAGTTCAGTTACTAGTTGTGTACCTCAAGGATTTGTTTTGGGGCCACTGCTGTTTGTCATTTTTATAAATGACCTGGATGAGGGCGTAGAAGGATGG
>NC_063336.1:52070223-52089296 GCF_021869965.1 Rhincodon typus
GTTGCCTGGTATGGAGGGAAGGTCTTATGAGGAAAGGCTGAGGGTCTTGAGGCTGTTTTCGTTAGAGAGAAGAAGGTTAAGAGGTGACTTAATAGAGACATACAAGATGATCAGAGGATTAGATAGGGTGGACAGTGGGAGCCTTTTTCCTCGGATGGTGATGGCTAGCACGAGGGGACACAGCTTTAAATTGAGCGGTGATAGATATAGGACAGATGTCAGAGTAAGTTCTTTACTCAGAGAGTAGTAATGGCGTGGAATGCCCTGTCTGCAAAAGTAGTAGACTCGCCAACTTTAAGGTCATTTAAATGGTCATTGGATAAACATATGGGTGATAATGGAATAGTTTAGGTTAGCTGGGCTTCAGATTGGTTTCACAGGTCAGCGCAACATCAAGGGCCGAAGGGCCTGTATTGCGCTGTAATGTTCTATGTTCTATGTTCTATGTTCTAAGTGGTGAATCGTTATGGGAACAGCATATATTAAGATTGGATGTGAGGATGCCATACGGACAGGGTGCATATTTAATGATGTGTATTTGGTCAGTTATATTGGGAAATCTCATTGGGTCTTGAGTTGAGAATCCGTCTAAAATTTTACTCAACAACAACTTTGTCAAAAAATATAAGACTTAGCCCAAAGTACCAGTTTAGCTTCTCTGCTATTTCTCTGTTCTCCATTGTAAATTTTCCTGTCCTCACCTGTAATGGACCCACATATGTCCCAGATAATCCTTTCCTTTAGAGATACCTAAAGAAGCTTTTCCAGTCTGCTTTTATGTCCCTCGCTCATTTGCATTCATATTCGCTTGCCCCTTTCCTACTCTGATTTTTCTTCCTCCTTTGCTGCGTTCCAAATTTCTCCCAGTCATCTGATTTAACGCTTTCTTTCTGACATTCTGATACATCACTTTCTTTGATCTGATGCAATCTTTCCCATTGGAAATTGGTTCCTTAGGAGAATGTATATCTGTTGTCAACCATCTAATATTTCTTGAAACACTAGATATTGCCTTTCTACTATCAAATCTTGTTGTATATTTTCCTAATTACGCCTCCATACTTTCCTTTCTTCAGATCAAATACCTTACTTTCAAAATAAACTACATCACTGCGGTAGTTGCAACGAGGTTATCCAGGTGGGCCCATAGAATATGAGTCCCCTGATTGGGGCAGTTAACCTGGTCCAATCAGGGAGCCCTGGCTGACAGATAAGAACAGGAGTGTCACTGTTCACTCTAAGAGCTGGCACTGAGGGAGCTGGATCAGTGTCAAGGACTCTCTTGGTGACGGTATACCAACCATTGTGGAGCTATTTCAATCACATTCAAACTTAATGCAAAATTTTAACATCTTATGGTCACTGTTTCTCAGAGCCTCCCTTAGAGCAAAGTAATTAATCAATTTTCTCTCATTACACAACAGTTAATCCATAAATGACTCATTCCTCATTGGCTCCTCAACATATCATCTCCAGGAATTCATTCTTCATAACATTTCACTTATCTCAATTTGTGTATTTAAATTATCAACCATTTTGTGAATGTTATATGCATTCAGATAGAAAACTGTTTTAATTTTTAATATTATTCCTTGGTTTGATCCTAGTTGATGCTTGCCAATGCTTCATCTATCTTTGTTTTGCTTTCTATTTTTTGACTACCTTTTTACCAGCTTTAATTCCTTCGAGCGTGGACTCTGTCTTGGGTTCCCATCGCTCTACCAATTGAAACCCTGGCTTTTCTCATATTGTAAGATAATTAAATGACTTCCGACATTAGAGAAGGGTCCTACACATAATATTTGGCTCCATTTGCTTCCATTGCCTGATGCTACCTCTGATTCCTACCACGTTTCTTTGAATGACAACTTGGTTTTAAATGCTGAAGTCGTGGTTTGGCAAAGCTTTACTGACCTTGTTGGTTTAAGTAACCAGGAGTTGATGAAATTTGGACTTTTTCCCTACCCATTTAATGAGCTGACTGTGTGTTAGCATTGGGGAGCATAGGGCAAATTGAAGTCCTACCCACGATAACTTCAATGCTGTATCATGTGATTCAGAACTTCATACTCACCATCAACCTGAAACATTTTCACAGAAATCATGGGACAGGTGTTTGTACGTCTGGCAACTGCTCTATGGAACATCCCATCTTAAAGTATGAAAGATATTCCGCATTGAGGGTATGTTTGAAGGTGGGCATGGAGAACTCAAAGATTGATGGATTTTTATTGGGCCTTGAAGGACCTTCAATTTACTAGCCTTTTTTTATGAGCAGTCCGTAAGTGGTCTCTTTTGGTCTTATTCCAGATCAAGTAATCTCAGGACCTAAAAACAGCTGTCACAGAGCTATCTACATCATTGGACCTTGATTTACATTCATTAACAAGACATTAAATAGGCAGCATAATGTGGGTAGATTACAAGTGGAAGTTAATCAATAGGAGTGTAATGCAATCCTATTATTACACTCCCATTCCCGTCTTCAAAGCAGGCAGTGATTCCATCTTTATATGTGAATTCAGCGTTTAATTTGGTAAATGTGGTATTCTCAAAATATCAATAAATCACCGATAAAATATTGGAACTAACTCATTAGCACGTAGCCATCGATCTCAAAGTTCAAAAAATTACGAATCAATAATGGCTAGTCAGCCACAACTCTCAATAAAAGAGAGGAATCAATCAACTTCTTCAATACTATTTCTTTGTTTTCGTCCAACATTTCTTTTTTTTGATGCATCGTGTGTATTCAATTCACACTAATATATCTTTAAAAAGACAATTCCGAGCAAGACTTAAACATGTATCAATAAATTATGTAATTTCCTAAACTGGAATTGAGTAACCTCTCCTACATAGACATAATGATCTCTCTGGAGCCCTGTGTATGAATTTCAAAAGCTTGGATGTTTTAATTGCTAATTGTTATGGGCATATTTGGTAAGAAAGTAAGAGTTCCTTTCACCCTGCTGGTGTAGAATAGACCTGGAAATTTGATCATACCTATTTTTTTGGTGAGAGTGGGTGGAGAAACAGCATGGTTGGTAATGGGAAGTAATGCAAACAATTGGGGAAGGAGGGCTTCAAAGCTGGCAGCAATTTCTTTGAAATGTTTTTTCTTTGAAAATAGGGAGGGAACTTAAACTAAGGATGGTAACAAAGAACAAGAACAAAGAACAGAACAAAGAAAATTACAGCACAGGAACAGGCCCTTCGGCCCTCCAAGCCTGCACCGATATGCTGCCCATCACAACTAAAACCCCCTACCCTTCTGGGGACCATATCCCTCTATTCCCATCCTATTCATTTATTTGTCAAGATGCCCTTTAAAACTCACTATAGTATCTGCTTCCACTACCTCCTCTGGCAGCGAGTTCCAGGCACCACCACCCTCTGTGTAAAAAACTTGCCTCATACATCACCTTTAAACCTTGCCCCTTGCACCTTAAACCCATGGGCCCTGGTAACTGACTCTTCAACCCTGGGAAAAAGCTTCTGACTGTCCAGTCTGCCAATGCCCTTCATTATCTTATTGACCTCTATCAGGTCACCCCTCAACCTCCATCATTCCAGTGAGAACAACCCAAGTTTCTCCAAACTCTCCTCATAGCTAATGCCCTCCATCCCAGGCAACATCCTGGTAAATCTTTTCTGTACCTTCTCCAAAGCCACCACGTCCTTCTGGTAGTGTGGTGACCAGAATTGAACACAATATTCCAAATGCAGCCTAAGTTTTTATAACGCTGCAATATTACCTGCCAATTTTTAAACTCAATGCCCTGGCCGAGGAAGGCAAGCATGCCATATGCCTTGTTGACTACCTTCTCCACCTGAGGTGCGACTTTCAGTGACCTGTGTACCTGTACACCCAGATCTCTCTGCCTGTCAGTACTCTATCAGGGTTCTGCCATTTACTGTATATTTTCCATCTGGATTAGACCTTCCAAAATGCATTATCTCACATTTTTCCGGATGAAACTCCATCTGCCATCTCCAAGTCACCAACCGATCTATATCCAGCTGTATCCTTTGACGGTCCTCATCGCTATCCGCAATTCCACCAACCTTTGTGTCAGCGGCAAACTTACTAATCAGACCAGTTACAATTTCCTCCAAATCATTTATATATATGACAAATAGCAAAGGTCCCAACACTGATCCTTGAGGAACACCATTATTCACAGCCCTCCATTCAGAAACGCATCCTTCCACTGCTACCCTCTGTCTTCTATGACCGCGCCAGTTTTTTTTATCCATCTTGCAAGCTCACCTCTGACCCTGTGTGACTTTATCTTCTGTATCAGTTTGCCATGAGTGACCTTGTCAAATGCCTTACTGAAGTCCATGTAGACAACATCCACTGCCCTCCCCTCATCGATCATCTTCGTCACTTCCTCAAAAAATTCAACCAAGTTAGTGAGACATGACCTCCCCTTCACAAAACCACATTGCCTCTCACTAATACACACACTGATTTCCAAGTGGGAGTAAATCCTGTCTTGAAGAATCCTCTCCAATAATTTCCCTACCATTGATGTAATGTACCGGCCTGTATTAGCCGGATTATCCTTACCACCCTTCTGAAACAAAGGAACAACACTGGCTATTCTCCAATCCTTTATGACCTCCCCTGTAGCCAGTGAGGATACAAGGATTCCTCTCAAGGCCCCTGTCTGCTCTTCCTCTGAGTCTTACTGGCCCTATTCTCTAGTTCCCTTTCAGTCCATTCACCTTTGCTTTGTTTTCACACCCCTGCCGAGCAAGTTTAAATTCTCCTGAGTGACACCAGCATCTCCCAGCCAGAATATTTGTGCCCCTCCAGTTTAGATGCAACCCGTCCTTCTTGTACAGGTCCCAACTGCCCTGGAAGAGATCCCAATGGTCCAGATATCTGAAACCCTCCCTCCTACACCATCTGTTTAGCCACGCTTTGAGCTGTACTATCCTCCTATTTCTAGCCTCACTGGCACGTGACACAGGGAGTAATCCTGAGATTACAACCTTGGAGGTCCTGCTCTTTAACTTTCTACCTAACCCCCTGAACTGCTGCTGCAGGACCTCGTCTCACATCCTACCTATGTTGTTAGTGCTAATACGTACCACACCCTCTGGCTGTTCACCCACTCCCTTACAAATGCTTTCTGCCTGTTCAGAGATATCCTGGACCTTGGCACCAGGTAGGCAACATACCATCCTGGAGTCTCTTTTATGTCCATGGAGGCACCTATCTGTGCCCTTAACTGGAGAGTCCCTATGACTACTGCTCTCGTGCTCTTTATCCTTCCCTCCTTAAGAAGGGAGCCAGCTGTGGTGCCACCAGTCTGGCTGCTGCTGCTGTTACCCCCTGATATGTCATTCCCCCCAACAGTATCCAAACTGGTTAGAGAGGGGGATGACCACAGGGGATTCCTGCTCCGGCTGCCTGCCCCTTCTCATGGTCACCCATCCACCTGCCTGTTCCTTGGGTGTCACCACATCTCTAAAACTATTGTCTATGATGCTTTCCACCATCTTCATGCTCCTAAGTGCATCCAAATGCTGCTCCAGCCTATCCATGTGGTCTGTGAGGAGCTGCAATTGGGTGCACTTCCTTCAGATATAGTCATCCGAGATGCTGGAAGCATCGCAGATCTCCCACATCTCACAAGTACAGCACTTAACCCCACTGACTGATATTTCTATCCGCAATCAAGCTGTTTAAGAACATTTATTAAAAACTTACCCTTACTTATCGCTGCAAATACCCAAGGTAGGTCTTCCCTCACCCACCTTCCCAGGATGCTCCCTGGATCTCTCCCTTTCCCCTTGCTTTTGGTCCGCACAGTGGAATGTGTGTGCTTTTTTCTGGTTAGAGGAGGAGGTAGTGAGGGAAACACTGAGGAAGTGTTTGGGGTTGAGCTGTCACTTGACAACAGCCCCTCCACATACAGTGACTGCACTGGTGCAAACCTTCCCCACACCAGCCAATCAGCGTCACCACTCTGCTGCCCTGTTCCTGGACATATGCTGTATCAATGGCATCAAGCAGCACACTATGACCTGCACTTAAATATATAATCATGACTTTCTATCAGCACATTTGAGCATCTGGACCGCACAGAAATTTGTTTCAAATATTTCCAGAGCCTCATTAACTAATGCTCCAACCAGTGGCATCTTAAAATGCCAATACTACATACGTTTCTACACTTTTGTAAGGGACTGTTTCTGGTTGTCTGAAGCCCCTCCCTTTCCAGGTAGTGGGCAACTTTTTAATATGCTAATTGAGATTGTAGAACGTGTATAATGTTGGCATTTTATGCTTCTATTGGGTGGATTTCTATTGGGGCTCTGAAAATATTAGAAGCTATTTCTTCTCTGTTCAGGGGTATATGTACTTGTAAATGTCATGATTACAACTTGAAGTGCAGACATCCTACTACTAATAATGTTGACCCTCTGAAAGAAGTACTGAACCACACAAGATGCTAATTTTTAATCAATATGCGGTCATTTCTTTAGAAAGGGCAATGGGGCAAAGATATTATTTACCTTTGCTGGATCATCTCTTGGTTTCTTTACTTCTGTTTACAACCCATATACAGTTCAGTTTAGTTATTGCCAGCTGATTTCTACTACCTGCATTTCATCTACATCACAGTCTGGTTAATATTTGTACATCAGAGCTAGGCCTGCAGAATTTTGGAAGTTCTTTAACGTGTGGGGATTGATGGCTCACTTGTCCTGCAGATAATTCAAAATATTTGGCACCAAGTAATGTATCAATCAATCTGGCACAAACACCTTAGGTGACTGACATCTTTTTGTACTGGTTTTGACTGGCAGTACGTAAAAGGTAAAATGTGGATCAGGCCTGTCGTTAGAAATTGAGCATTTTTTTGTTTCTTTGATGTACAGCTTGTGGTTAGTGACTCGCAATTATGGGTTTATAGATATCTCAAGGTGATCGTACCCCAGTGCGCACCTGTGAGGCATCTCATATTCCACCACAAACACATTTCGATTTTTCTAAAATTCTGCTGCAACAGAATCTTGGATCATACTGTTCACGTCACCGTTTTGTCTGAGTCAACCCCCCAAATATACAATGCAAAATTCTTGACCTTTCAAGACCTTATCGCACCTTATCTCCGCTAACTCTTTTGGCTTCAACTTCTCCAGGTGGTTTTCTGTTCACTTGTTCCTCCCACCTTCCTCTATCTTAACCCTCTGCTGTCTCAACTTTGTTCTGTGGACTTTCAGTCTGAACATTCTCGATTTGTTATTTCTCACTCGTGTTTAAAAGCCTCCCCCAAATCTATCATGCCAATGCTGCCTTTGGACAGCTCTTTTAACATCTTTGTAAATGTACAACATATATATGACCCTATGTAATGCCCTTTAACTATTTTTTGTTACGTTGAAGATGCTATAATATCCAGGCTAACGTATCATTAGAAAACTGCTTTCAAATTCCTCTTTCTATGTTTTAAAAGGGATTGTTTTTAAATGAGTTACTGCCTTCATTTCAATAAGAGAAAAATAATGTAAGAATGTAAACTGTTCTTAAGATACTGTTGTCAACAATAATTTATACTTTAATAACCTCTTGTATCTCAAACCAGTAAGTCTGACTATGCTTTCAATTACATACAAGAACACCAGGAGTCAGTTCTGTGAAATCAATTTGCCATTTTCATTTTATTTCTTGTTAATAAGGTAAAGGAACACAAGCTCTTGTTCTGAGCACATACATTTTACAGTAAATGGTATGATTACTATGATTAGAACAAAATCATCCCAAACTGAATTAGAACTTGACATTTAAGTGTGCCTCTCCATTTAGTGAAATGCAGGACTGTCTGAAGGGTGGGGAAGTCATTAGATGGAGGACACATTAAGCCTAGAAGGCAGCCTTTAATCATTCACTTTGGGGGAAAAATTGACACATGCTTCTGATTTAGACTGCACTTGGTTGGGGCTGTTCACAGCATATGCAAGCATTCTGCAGTCTCAAGTACTTGACCTAGCCATTATTAGAGCCCCTACAAAAGAATTGCTGCTTTTAAGCCGTATTAAAACCCTGGATAGCTGTAGGGGAAATGCACTGTAATTCCCAAGCAGGCATCTTTTAGATGACCCTGCTGCAAAAGGCCAATCATAAGTGGCTGAAGAGCTGGAGATTACACCAGTTGAAACAGACACAGCATCCTGGCCTTACTAAGGTTTCTGCTTATACACAGATTCAGATCAGTCATATTATTATTGCTATTTCTTTATTTCATATGCTTATATTCTGCATTATTGTTGCCTAAAGTAACCTTTCTAGACAACTCTAAACATTTACAAAAAGAGATATTGAATTTTGGATTCGGTGGAATCCCACTGGGTTATACAGCCATTCCTTAATGATTAATGTAAAGCCTCATTCTGCTTGGCGTGGCATTTTTTAAGAGCATAATTTAGTCACAAAATATGGCTCAGCAAACATTGACATTTCCAGGAGAAAATAGAGTTTTAGATTTTCCGGAAATGTATGCTAATGCCTGGGGAAATAGCCTCACAAGTTATACCTTTTTATATGAAAATTTTTCTTCTTTCATATCTGGGACTCATCTCTCCACAAAGAATTCTTGGTGTTAGAATAATTCTGTGGGTGAATATCGTAAATTCAAGCTGTCATATGTTGCATATTATTTAAGTAAAACAGAAGATGAATTAGACAAAAAATGGTTGCCTGTAATTCACTAAATTAATGCAAAGTTGAATCATCTTTGAAGTCTTTATCACTACAATGTCTTTGAGGCAAATATTTCTGCCAGCCTTTTTTTTAATCACTGACAGCAAGAGGCTGGCAATTTGGTATTAGAAGATTATGCATCATTATATTCTCATCTGTGATTTTGACCATCAATTAATGCAAATTATGCAATTCTCACAAAAAGCATGCTAATTCAAAAAGTTGGCCTGAAACTTTTGCAGCATTTAGGAAGCACTGTAAGAATATGAAGATGAATATAATTAAGACAGACACAGAAATTGCTGGAAAAATTCAGCAGGACTGGCAGCATCTATGGAGAGAAATCAGAATTTATATTTCGAGTCCAGTGACCATTCTCCATTCTGAAGAAGGGTCACTGGACCCAAAAAGTTAGCTCTGCTTTTTCTCCACAGATGCTGCCAGACCTGCAGAGCTTTTTCAGCAATTACCTTTTTCATTTCTGATTTCCAGCATCCATCTTTCTTTGTTTTGTTTTTAATTAAAACAAAATTCTCACAGACTATATTGCAAGAGTTTACAAATCCTTTCAGTATAGGCAATCTATACTGTTGGAAACAAGCTTTCTATGGATGCTACAGTAGGATGAATATCCAGGTAGAAACAAAAAGGAAAAAAAATTAATGATTTTTGGTAATGGCAACTTTTGTTCCTTTTGGTGAAACAGCAAAATTTGGATGATGAGAATTGAGACAGCTGGAAGGAATTTTAACTTGATGATGCACTAGGAGCAGGTAGGCCCTGGGGGGGAGTCTCTGGCGCAGGAGATTATGTGGTCGTTGCATGTTGTGGTGGGTAGGGTGTGGTCTGATGGTAGGAAAGATAGAGGGCCCAGAAAGATGCAAACTCCTTCCCCACATATCCCTTCACTGCTCACTGTCCCCAGTACCTACCACCAAGGCTATCCTCACCTTTCAGCAGCTACAAAGTTTCCCACTTTCTAGTAAACCCAATCACTTACAGTTAAGCCATAACCTTGAGGATTTAAGTGTCTCAGTTTGTCGAATGTTTGCCTTTGAATCATAAGATTCCAGGTTTCATTCTCAGTCCAGAACCTGACAGCAAAAGTTGTGTTTTACAGTCCAGAGCTGTAATAACTGAGTGCTGCATTGTTAAGTGAGGACCCATCTGCTCATTTGGAAGTATGTAAAAAATCTTACGGGGTTATTATGCGATAGAATGCTATCTTTAATTTGCTGAAAATTACTGAAATATATATATAGAAATGTTGTTATTGAGTTCTATTGTGGGATGGTATACCATTTCAGTAAGTTTTTAAAAAGAACCCATTCAAAAAGTTTGAAAAATGTGCTTATTTATCTCCTTGCACTCAAAACACTTTATTTCAAACTTTTTCAAAGGCTTGCAGTCAAACACAATGATTGGGAATTTATGTGATAACCAAGGAAAGTGATTGTGGTTGTTGGAGGTCAGTCATCTCAGCTTCAGGGCATCGCAGGAGGAGTTCCTCAGGGCAGTGTCCTCAGCCAAATCATCTTCAGTTGCTTCATCGTTGACGTTCCCTTTATCATAAGGGAAGTGGGAATGTTCCCTGGTGATTTGCACAATGTTCCTCACCATTTGTGATTTCTTGGATACTGAAGTAGTTTACATCTAAGTGCAGCATGATTTGGGAAAATATGCTGGTTTGAGGTGACAAGTGGCAAGTAACATCCATGTGCCACAAATCCTGTCAATGACCATTACCAATAAAAGAGAAACTAACCATCACCTTTTTGACATTTAATGGTGTTACCATCACTGAATCCCCCACTATCAACATCCTTGGGGTAATCATTGACCAGAAACTGAACTAGACTATCCATAGAAATACAGTGGCAAAAAGAGCTGTTTAAAGTCTAGGAACCTTGCAATGAATAACACAACTCCTGACTCGTCAAAGCCTATCCACCATTCATAAGGTGGAAGTCAGGAGTGTACTTCTGTGCATGAGTGCAGTTCCAACAAGACCCAAAAACCTTGGCCCCCTCCAGGACAAAGTAGCCTGCTTGATTGACACCATATGCACAAACATTCATTTCCTCCATCACTGATATTCAGAAGCAGCAAAGGATTAAACACAAATGGTGAATTGATAATAATCTATATTTTTTATGATAGAGTAATTTTCACATGATTACTAATTTATGGATCACAAGTTATAACCATGCGTGTAAATTCTTTAAAGAGATCTGGCACTTTCTTCTCAACCAACCCCTGATCACCTTCTTTTATAACTTTTTAGCTTCCGCTGTGCTTTCCTTTTTCACTTCAACAAAACTCAGTAGCTTATCCTGTTTTCCACATCCACCTTCCCAGTGTTTTTCATAAACCACCAATGCTGCGACTTCATGTGGCCTACTTTATTACAGTGAAAACACTGAGCTTTTTTACTTCTCTTTTCCCCTGATAGGTTTCCTTTTTACCCTGTGGGAAGCTATCTTTACTATCTTCAATGAGATTTCCTTTCTTCTTGCCACCTGAGGATTTCTCTTTTCCCCAGTTTCTATCCCTCGCAGATTGAAATTGATATCAGAAGCCAAACTTTGATTTATGAACCAACTCATAACTATCTGCCATTTCTGCTGCTAATCTTGCAGTTTTAACTCTCTGCTCTTCCACATGAGTTCTCATTACTTCAGGAAGTGAATTTTTGAACCCCTCCAAAATAATTGTCTCTCTAAGAGCATCATATGTTTGATCTATTTTCAATACCCTTATCCACCTATCAAAATTATTTTATTTGATCCTTTCAAACTCTATGTACGTTTGACCAGGGTCCCTCCTTAGATTCCTAAAATGTTGTCTGTGGGCTTCTGGCACAAGCTCATATGCACTTAAGATGGCATCTTTCACCTCCTCATACTGCCCAGATACCTCCTCTGATAGTGATGCAAATACCGCATTAGCTCTACTGACCAACTTTGTTTGGATCAACAAAACCCACATGGTCACTGGCTATTCCATTTGTTTAGCCATTTTCTCAAATAAATTGAAAAAGGTTTCTAAATTCTTCTTACTGAATTTTGGCAATGATTGGACATATTTAAACAAATCCCAACCAGACCTTTGTCTACGATGGGATTACTGTCCATCACTGTCCTTATCACTGTTCACCTCGACCTCTGTCATTTTAAGTCGAATTTGAGTTTTCGGTTCCAACCTCCAAAGTTCAAAAATTCTCTCGTTCTCCCTGTCTTCTATAATGACCTTCCTTTCCTTTGCTTTTTGTTATGCCAGTGCTATTCTTTCCTTTTAGTTCTGCCAGCGCTATTCTTTCCTTTTCTTTATCATCTGCTAGAGCTATTCTTTTTTTCTGCATTTCTTCTGCTTTCAATCGTAATTCAAATTGTTTCATATCCTTTTCATGTTCAAGCTGCTTCATTTGCCATTAGTTTAGCCTTTCCAATGATTCTGATAGCAATTCCAGCAACTGTAACTGTCAAGCTATTGTTGCAATTACATTCCTTTTCTCAAGGACGAAGATAGCCCCAAATCCAGCTTATCTGCCAATTCCAAAAGCTTCCTGTAAACCTCCCAAACTAACTTCTTCAACCCCCAGGAAACATTTAGTGCCTGAGAGAGCCATTATTACACAAGGCACACACTATTTAAACCAATCTGATGTAACATCTGAAATAAAAAGCCACTAACACTCACCACTCACTGCCTTTGAGAACAATAATCCTAAACCCAATGGGGATCTGGAGATCCCAACAGGTGCCCCCAATTTGTTAGGAACCAGACAAAACCCCATCAAAATCTAATAAGAAGATAGCTTGGACCCTAACTTTTTCTTATTTTAAAGAGAAGTGTTATGCATTGCTTTCCAGAAACAATGAAGTGTCAGGACGTATACAATTAACAGTCGAGCCGTGGGTGGAGTTGTAGAACAGAGGAAGCTAGAAGTTCAGGTGCATAATTTTAAGTTTGCCTCACATATAGACTAGAGGGTTAAAAAGGCTTTTAGCATGCCTGCCTTTCTTGCTTGGACCTTTGAGCATAGGAGTTGGGAAGTCATGTTGAGGTTGTATAGGATATCGGTAAGGCCTCTTCCACAGTACTGTGTATAGTTCTGGTCACCCTGTTATAGGAAGGCTATTATTAAGCTAGAGTTCAGAAGAGATTTACCAGGATGTTGCTGGGTATGGAAGGTTTGAATTATAAAGAAAGGGTGGAAAGGCTCGGACTGTCTTCACTGGAGCATAGGAGGTTGAGAGGTAACCTCTGAAGGTTTATAAAATCTTGAGTGGTATAGATAGGGTTAATGGTAGGTGCTTTTTCCCTAGGATAGGGGATTTCAAGACTAGGGGGCATATTTTTAAGGTGAGAGGAGACAGATTTCAAAAAGACGTGAGGTGTAAATTTTTTACACAGAGAGTGGTTTATGTGTGGAATAAACTTTCTGAGGAAGTGATGGATGCAGGCACTGTTACAACGTTTAAAAGGCACTTAGATAAGTACAGAATAAGAAAGTTTTGGAGTGATATGGGTCAGGAGTAGGCAGGTGGGACTAGTTTAGTTTGGGATCATGTTTGGCATTAACTGGTTGGACTGAATGGTCTGTTTCCGTGTTGTATGATTCTATGACTCTATGTAATTTGATTGGTCAAACTACTCAACTTTAAGCAAAATATGCTTTATTTTTACACCACAGTTAAAATGTAGACAAAATAAAAATGAAAGAAAAGAAGTTAACCACAACACTATTGAAATGCTTAACAAAATTACATATATACACACATACATATATATTTTAATTACTACTAAGTAACTGTTCCAACATCCCACAAACACACCCATGGCAAAGGCAAATTCTGTAAAACAGATTGTCTCACATACAATTCTAGCAGCAGGAAGAGAACCCCCAGCTTTAAACTGTAACAGAGAAAGGAATAAAAGCTTCCACATCCAGCTTCAAGACCCTAACAACTGCTGAAAGCTAAAGATAAGAATTTTGGTTCTGTGGGAGCTTGACCCCAAACAATCAGGCTTCTATTGTTCCAACTTTAAAAAAAAATACCCAAAGCTTCACAAGCTGTTTAATTTTATTGGCTTTGAGCAGACTGCTTACACCTCTGCCTGAACCTTTCTTCACAAAAATAAGGACAAAATACACCTTCTCAAGCCATAGTGTTGTCAGACTTAGCAATCTACCAGCTACAGATGACAGCATCGGTAAGAGTGATTGCTGCACAGTCTTTGCGGAGATGAAGTTCCATCTTCACATAGAGAATATTTTCCATCATGTTGTGTGGCACTATCACCGTGCTAAATGGGACAGTCTTCAAACAGATCTAGGAACTCAAGACTGGTTACTCATGAGGCACTGTGGACCATCAACAGCAGCATAATTGTACTTCAGAACAAGCTGCAACCCCATGGCCTGGCATCTCCCCCACTCACCATCATTACATCAAGCCAGGGGATCATCCCTGGTGCAAAGGAGAGTGCAGGGGATCATACCAGGAGCAGCAGTAAAAATAAGGTGTCAATCTGGTAAAGCTACCAAACAGGCCTACCTGCATGCCAAACAGCACAAACAGCCAGTGATAGATACATCTAAGTGATCCCACAACCAATGGATCAGATCTAAGCTCTGCCACATCCAGTTGTGAATGGTGTTGGACAATTAAATAATTCACTGGAGCTGGAGGTTCCACAAATATCCTCATCCTCAATGACGGAAGAGCCCAACAAATTATTGCATTTGCAGCAATCTTAAGCCCAAAGTGCTGAATAGATGATCCATCTTGGCCTCCTCCAGTGGTCCCAGCATCATAGATATCAGTTTTCAGCTAATTTGATTCACTCTACCTGATATCAAGAAACGGTTGCACTGGATTCTGCAAAGACCATGGGTTGTGACAACATTCCAGCAATAGTACTAAAAACATCTGCTCCAGAACTTGCTGCTCCCCTAGCCAAGCTCTTACAGTACAGGTTACAACACTGGCATCTACCCAACAAAGAAGAAAATTGCCCAGGTGTGTCCTTACATGAAAAGCAGGACAAGTCCAAACAGGCCAAGTAACATCTCATCAGTCTATTCTTGACCATCAGTAAAGTGATGGAAGGTCTCATCAACAGTGGAATCAAACAGCACTTGCTCAGCAATTACCTACTCAGTATCCCAGTTTGGGTTCTGCTAGAGCCACTCAGCTCCTAATCTAATTACAGCCTTGGTTCAAACATGGACAAAAAAGCTGAAATACAGAGGTGAGATGAGAATGATAGCCCTTGACATCAAAACTGCATTTGACCCAGTGTGATAAAAGGAACCATACAAAAACTGGAATCAATGGGTATTTGGGGGCAAAATCTTCGGTGGTTGGAGTCATGCCTGGCACATAGGAAGACGGTCATGGTTGTTGGGGGTCACCCATCTCAGCTCCAGGACATCTCTACAGGGTGTCCTTGGCTCAACAATCTTTATCGAGTTCATCCATAACCTTCCCTCCATCATAAGGTCAGAAATAGGAATGTTAGTCAATTATTGCATAATGTTTAGCCCCATTCATGACTCCTCAGATACTGAAGCAATCCATGTCCCATTGCAACAAGATCTGGACAGTATCCAGGCTTTGGCTGGCAAGTGACAAGTAACATTCGTGCCACACAAATGCCAGGCAATGACTATCTCTGATTCAAAATGATCTAATCACCAGTTCTTGACAGTCAATGTTATTATCATCACTGAATTCCCCACTATAAACATCCAAGGGGCTGCCATTAGCAGAACTTCAACTGGACTCACCACATAAATACAGAGGCAACAATATCAGGTCGGAGGCTAGGAATACTGTGGTGAGTAAGTCACTTCCTGACTTCCAAAAGCCTGTCAATCACCTACAAGGTACAAGTGTGAAGGAATACTCCCCACTTGCTTGGATAGGTGCAGCTCCAAAAACACTCGTAATTCTTGACACATTCCAGGACAAAGCAGCACGCTTGATTGACATTATATCCACAAGCATCCACTCCCTCCACCACCGACACTCATTAGCAGCAGTGTGTATTGTCAACAAGATGCACTGCAGAAATTCACCAAAGATCCTTAGACAGCACCTTCCAAACCCCCGACCACTTCTATCTTGCAGGGCAAGAGTAGCAGGTACATGGGAACACCACCACATGCAATTTCCCCTCCAAGCCATGCAAAATCCTGACTTGAAATATATCGCCATTCCTTCACTGTCACTGAGTCAAAATCCTGGAATTCCCTCTCTAAAGGATTTTTGGATCAACCCACAACACGTGGATTGCAGCGGTTCAAGAATACAGCTCACCACCACCTTTGCAAAGGCAACTAGGGACCAGCAATGAAAATTCTGGTAAGCTAGTGATGTTCATGTCCTATGAGTGAATAAAAAAAAACAAGGAATATCTTTAAAGCCTTGTTTTTTTTTTTTGAAAAACTATGCTGTAAAACACTGCCCTAATTAACTGGTTTATGGCAGATTTTGCAGTTGGCTAAATGAATTTGAGCAGAAACTCAAGGTGACATGATGTGAACAGTCCTCAAAAGATATGTCAACTGTGCCTGGATCACCAACTGGGACCAAAGCACAACTTTACTCCCATATTGTAATGAAATAGGATTAGTTATAACAATAATACTTAATGTTCATGTGGTACAAGGGACAGAATGAAATTGCTTAATTTAATATAATTTGGTTGGATCTTGCTACTGGTTGAATTTCTAGCTCATTACAGTGATAACAATCCTCTTGGCTCCAAGCTGTTATGATTCAGAGTTTTTGTTCAGTCCTCTGAAGGCTATTTTCTGGGAATTATGAGTTCAACATGGTGATTGTTTGGTTGTAAGTAGCCAGTCAAATATCTGGGAAGTGAGTATTTGTTCCACACTTGTTTTTAAACTGAGACAACTCTTCTACATAATGCAGTCAATACCTTATGTTGAAAGCCCTCAGACCAGCTGGACTAATTGACTGAATGTAACATTGACAAAGAATCATCTGTATTTCCAGCATGGTATAAATTGTGCTTAGCTTTTTATGTATTCCTAATGGATATAAAGCAGGTACAAAGCAAACTAAGATTTTTTTGGAAAGTTTATTTCCAGCTCACTTTGAAACAGCCGCAACTCATATTTGAAATATTATCCTGAACATATTTCATAAATGCAGAGGCATATTGTGAGCAATAATGCAATAAAATAACGTAAGCATATGGCATTTTTTTCTTGAAAATATTCATTGCCTTCAATCAGGAGGCACCTTTGTTACTGTGATCCTGCAAAATTGGCATGATTTTTAACCTGAAAAACATAACAGTTGCTTGAATTTGACAGGTGTCTGTGCATTCTAATAATGTGAGGCTTTTAAAGAAATATATGGCTTTTAAACAAATGATGTAGCCAATCACATTGCACAATGGATGCCACCCAGTCAGGATATGAGCAGACAGACTCCCCTCTTTGCTCATATTTGAGTTCTTATACTGACACTTCAAATTTTTTTCCAGTAGAGAGTGGAATATGAATCAAATTGCTGTGATGATAAAGGAAAATCAATATAAAAACGTAAATTATTCATGCAAAATTCAAAATACTGAGATTTTAAAAACAAAAATTACGTTTAAAGTATTAAACTAGCAGATTTCCTGGATTTATAACACTGTTATAGTTACAACTTCACTTTAACAAGATAATACAAACAAGGCCCTGCGTTTTGTTCACTTTGTTGGTGAGGAGAAGATAAATGGTTTTCAAGTGCAATCATACCACTGTGATCTGCAATGGCTCAACTGACTTCTTTCACATCACACTGTGTTCTTCACCCCTCTGATTGGGCATCTGGGCTTTAGTACCCTCATGTGACAGAAGAGCCTGAAGTGCATGTCAATGTTGGACCTTCTCAAACACACATTGCTAGTGCCATATTTAAAGCCTAGCTGCACATCAGTTATAATGCCGCCAGCTAAGAACTGCCATTCTCTCTGTGGTGTTTGATAGTTAGCACAGAGGACATGACCTGAAAGAAAAGTTAGCAACCTTTTTTGCCAACTAGTGAGTCTGGTAGACCGCATGTTGAAGCAGATGTCACTTCTTTATTCTGCTGACGACCAAAGTGGGTGATGCTATCAGGCTCAGCAAGCTCTGGACATTTCTGTGCCATGGGTAAAAATAAATACGCAGTAAAGAATGTAAATAATCTTCTGTGCTCTGCAGTGGTAAGTACCACCATTTTCTTTCTGCTATCTCACTCTCAAAGTGCCACCACTCACTTTGACTTTGCCACTGCAGGCGCACATTACCAAGGGTCACAGCTCTCATTATTGCATGCATCTATGCAATGGATCCCTCCCACCTCATCCTTCCAAACTGCTAAACCTTCTTGCCCTCTACTTTTTCTACTCAATCACTGGAGACACCTTAACACCTCTCCTGCTGCTGCGTCATTACTAACGGCTTCTGCATCTACTTGCATTATACTCAGTCCCTCCCTTTGACTCATTGTGGGAGAAGTTGCCCCATGAATTTACTTGGAATGCCAATGCCAATGGGAGAAGGAGAGGGGAGGAGTGTGAGCGGATGACCAACATCCGACTCCTCACTCCATATGGGAAAAAAAAATGCTCCATCTGGCTGGAAAAGAGCATGACTGCTCATGTAGGAATGGAGAGACCTCAGTGAGCACCATCTCACTATGCTTTGTGTCGCTTGCTGTGCTGCACTGCCCACTCCATTAACTCAATGTTAACTCTTTCCAAACCTGCAACCCTCTTAGACAATTCCTTCTCTTCTCTTGTGCATCTAGTAAAATTTGGATAGAAGCAGCCAACTCCAGAGATCCTCAGCTCGGCCTCCACCTCCACCTCCGAAGAGGTAGAAACTCAATTCTTAGAGGCTGCACCAAAAAGGCTTTCACTTGTACCCTCCACTAGCACAGAGACTATTACCTCGGTGGGTTGTCTTTCTACATTAGACTCAGTAGCATGCTCGGGTGAGCACATCACTGACATGTCTCGGCACATGTCAATGTAGAAACACTCTGGTGTCTGCCTGAGACCGGGCACCCCCAGGCCTGATGTCATTAATTACCTTATGGAAATTCACAGGCGGGACTGCCAGTGGCAGTTAACAAGCTGCATTGAAAAGGGCCAGTGACAGAGCAGTTACTTTCCAACATGGCTACAGATATCAAGACTACTCTTACATATGAGGAGAGGGGTAGAGGAAAAAAAACTCACTGACAGTTATAGCTGAGATAGCAGGAACTGCAGATGCTGGAGAATCCGAGACAACAAGGTGCAGGGCTGGATGAACACAGCAGGCCAAGCAGCATCA